>NC_081182.1:5839578-5867112 GCF_029867415.1 Vicia villosa | reverse complement strand
TAAAGAGAGAGAGTTCAGAAACTTACCTCTGAAAATGGAGATCGTGAGGATGATAGAGAGCAACTGGGCTTGTATGAATGATTCCAAAAGCTTCCTTGTGGCTCACTGATGCTAACTGAATGCTTGTAATGACCTCAAACCTCCTGAATTGTTCTATGGACCTCCCTCGATTTCAGCTTCAAGTGAACATGGAGGGTGTTGATTCTCGAGTTACAGATGAGCTGCAGCCATCTGGTTAGCTTCACTATGACCTGAGGAGTGTGTCTGGATGATTGGCTTGCCTTGAAACCTTCTGAATCACTCCATGGACCTCCAACTGCAGATGCTCCAAAGTGAGAGCAACAATGGTGTTCCTCCACCTACAGAAGTGATCCAGGTGCTTGGATCACCTCAAATGACCTCCCTTGAGATGTTAGAATGCTCACTTCCCAAAGATAAGCTCTGGTTTGAAGAAATCGATTCTTCTTGCCAAAGAACTTTGAAAAACAATGAACAAGAGAAGAGAAAGAGAAAGCAAGTAATATGGTTGCTTTGGTGTGTTTTTCTACTGAATTGTGCTCTCCTATTTATAGGCAAATGTCTCAGTACTGAGTGAGAGAGTGAGCTTGCTTAGTGAAGCAAGTTTGGTTTCTTAGCCATGAAGAAATTTCAAAGAATATCCAAGTGTGATCATTGCATTTTCGAGCCACCTCCCCTATCCATTGATTCTATCTGATCTTAGGGGACAATTCAGATGCAAAGTGAGCTCTAATTGGTTGATGAGAAGATTCCTTGGGTGATTCATCAATTTGCCATAAATTCTCAAATGTAATCATTACATAATCACATGTTCTTGTTTTAGGAATCTTCTTCAATTATCATGGCATGGTGAAAATGAATGCATGGCATGTTTGCAGATGTATTATGGGTCATGTAGCATCTGTATTTGAGGTCATGTGCACAAAACTTCAAAGTTCCAAAATGATGCATGACCTATAATTTCACTTCATGAGGCCAACTTTGAACAAGCATAACTCTTAGCTCAAATTGAATTTTGAGAAGGTTGAACACAATTTGGAAAGCCCTAAACATCTACTTTAAATCATTAGTTTATGTCTTCTTCAGAATCCTTTGGGAAATTTGTGAAAAATGAGGTCAAAGTTGGAAGAAAACTAGGTTAAAACACTTAGAAAAATTTCTAAGTGTTTATGACCTAAACTTCAAAATTTCCAAAACTTCATAAATGGTTGATCTTTTGAAAAAAGTTCCCTTGTAAGATGTTGTTTTATTTGGCAAGATCTACAACTTTCATATTGGAAGTTTTTTGAGTTGTGTAGGTGAAATTTTGAGATCTCACCATGCCCTCAAAAACCCTAATTCCCGACTTTTCGCTCCTTGATGAATTTCTTTGAATTTCTTTGGCCAAATGACTTTGACATCCATATATTGATGATATTGATCTTTGAAAGTCATTTTTTGACCAAAAACCTTAAAAGTCAATGATGATCCTTCACAGTTGACTTTTTCCTGACAAAGTGAATTTTTGGGCTTTTGTGTAGAAATAAGATCTTCTCCCCAAATGGATGATATAAATGGATTATATGGAGGTAGTAGAGATCCTTGAATCATGTCTTGAGTTTTGGATTCATGCCCTGATCAGAAGTCAACTATCTTGGTGAATTAGGTCAAAACCCTAATTTGTCGACCATGTGAAAATAATGACTGTAGACTTTGAATTGAAGTGTGATGTCCAGTAGATCTTGTAATATGAGTTATTTGAAGATGATTGATGTCTTTGAATGATCCTCTGAGGTTTTTTAGGGTTTCCCAAATGTGATCCCTGATTTCAGTCCTTGATAGGCTCAAAACCCTAGTCTGGTGACCTGAGTAAACCTGTACTCATATGACTGGATGTCTAATCAATCATAGATGAGAAAAGTGAAGTTTTTGAGCCCCATGATTGTATTAGAGACTAGTCTTTGTATTGATTGATCCTTTGCCTGAGCTTTCTTGTCTTTGAGCATCCTCGATTAGGTACCAGATGGAGAAATGACTGCTCTGGGTACTTGTCTTGACCTGATGAAAAATCCTGAAGATATGTCATCTCAGGGGGGTCAAAAATTAGGGTATGACATCATGAACTTAGGAATCATGTCTCTGGTTGATCAGGGTTGGAGGTAATTCTAGTTGTGCTTGGGTGAAGGCTCCTGGTAATTTCAGCAGTTTTGAGAGATCCTTTGAATCTTGGCTTGATTGCCCCGAATATCTGAACGCTTAGTCCATGGGGTATTTCAACCGTTTTTGTGACTCTGAGGGTGATTATAATTTGAGATGTTCATGCTCGAACTCAACGGAGTTCTGAAGACAACTTATCCCTTGAGAGGGTTAAACTTTTCATCTGCAGCTCATGATGGAGGTTTTCCTGGTGTCAAGTACTTGTTCATATGCAAAGAATGTTTAGTATGAGAAATATAAATCTAATGCAAAGTTCATGTTTGTCTTGAAATATATTTTTTTTGAAAGGATGTCAAAACATCGATTTTTTGTGAAAAGTGGCGTGATACCAACTCAAGCGTTTAGCAAAACTCCTAGGAGTCGGTTTACCGTATTCTCGTTTACAGTATGCTTTCGAATTAACCCTGCTTCAATTAGGACTTTTGAGGGTTGTAATGTGGCCAAGTTCACGGTTTTAGAAGAAAGGATTTTTAGGCTCAAAATTTTATTGGCGCCCACCCCCTTCGTGATGTTCTTCAACCTAAGTTCAGTTAACTTGACGCGAGCATTCATCCTTCAAGAGGAGCTTGGGACGTACGATTGAGGAGTCGATGAGGTGTCTGGACATGGCAGTCACTTACCTTTTATTCTTGGTGTCTGATCACACGATCTTTAAGGACCTTTTTTTGTTTCCCTAACTTTTGCCTGGACAATTTCTTTTGAATTTTTGGTTTGCAGTCCAGCGGGAAGCCCTAATTTTTGCCTAAGTCGCTGGTTTTCAAGTTCGTTGACTTAGCGGGCTTTCTTTTCTCTCTTTCTTTTCGATTCATTTTTCTCTTTTTTTTGAACAAGTCGTATGAGACGTCTTCAATTTATTATCATTGGAAAGATTGTGACTGCCTCATTTCTTGGTTGACGAGGGATAATCGTTGTTGTACCGTCATATTTTGACCTCCTATTGTGCGAGAGATGACCATTGCGGTCTCGACTTTTTCTCAACCTTTTGAAGGATAACCATTTTTGTTTCCTTAGGTGCGAGGTCCTGCTGAATTTTGAACACCCAATCAGGTTAACTGAACACTACCCTGCCCCTAGGTTAAATGTGAGGGTTTTTTCGTATAGAAAAGAAACTCCTACTTCAAGGCTCAAAAGGGGTTGGCAAGGGATTAACTTCCTTATATCTCCAGTGTTTGGGAATCTGAAACAATGCCTGTACATCATCAACAGGGTTTTACTCGAAAGCACACCATTTGAGATTATTGGTATTATGTGTTCGTCATTCTCCCTTCAGAGTCATCATGCTTTATCATTGAGAGTTTGGTATCACAAGCAAATAAGAACATATTAGAGCGAGAGCGAATGAATTTTTTCAAGACAAACACATCCAATGCATCGTTATTATAGTTCAAAAACACACAAGTATTGCATATAGACAGTATTGAACAAGAACAAGAAAGATTACGCATGAAAATGCATGAGAAATTACGAATTGCCAACATTGAGGAGATTTTCTCCGTATGGACTTATTGCTTCAGAAGGTCCATTGAGTCGAGGGAGAACTTCAAATCTGGCCATGCACGTGTGAATATGATAACCTTTGCATCAATCAGGTCTTGTACCTTATCTCGGACTGGTTGGCAATTATCGATCGACTGACCAAGTGCCCCAGAGAGGAAACCAAACCAAGCGTTCGTATCTGAACTACAGATTACTTCTAAGAAGAAGATTCTGACGAAGCCACAAAGGAGTTGTAAGTATCAAGCTTTAGGGATTTGAGGTAGAAAATGAGAAGCTCGTTGTCTGGAAACCTGTTACGCACTGATATGTATGCAAATGCATATGCAATGCTTTCAAGGATCTTTTTGGAACCCAATTTGCAACATTGACATGTAGTTGCAGCTTTGTTGAAGAACTTCGACTTCCGTCTTTGAACGTCCTTCTTTAAGAATCAGGTTCACCATATCCAGTGGGTCATAGCCTCTGATTCGGGGTATGGTACTTTTGAGCTTAAAAGCATGTGGCTAAAGGAAAATAAATCCTCTTGCCCCTTGATAGGAACTATACCCTTGAGTTTGAAGGCATCTGGCTAGAGGAAAATAAATCCTCTTGCCCCTTGATAGGAATTGTACCCTTGAGTTTGAAGGCATCTGGCTAGAGGAAAATAAATCCTCTTGCCCCTTGTCAGAAGTTTAGGCTCTTGATAGTCTTTCCATAGTACCTGGAAAGTATGCGCCATGAATTCCTAAGATCCTTGAAAAAGGTTAGTAAACATGTTTGGTAAAAGCATAAGGTAATATGGACAAGGGAGTCCTACACATAAAACCTGCAAGGAAATCAAATCGTTAGGGTATGAAAAAAAAAATCCTTCAAGAAGATCAAGTTGTTAGGGTATAACAAATCCTGCAAGGAGATCAATTTGTTAGGGTACACACAAATCCTGCAAGGAAACCAAACGGTTAGGGTATAAGCAAACCTTGCAAGGAAACCAAACGGTTAGATAATAAATACAAACAAGTCACACAAGTGTCCTTAGATTTAAAGGCTTGCATGAAGTTCGTAGGTAAGTACCCTCCCCACTGAAGTTTAGTTGGTTCAACCTGTCCTAGATAGTAACCGGGTTCTATGGTGCTCATATCTCTGATCTTTCTCGCGGGCATTATCTCAACATGGCACTCGATCGGCCAGTCAAAAACATCCCTAGAGTCCAATCTCAATGAGTGTAGCATCGAGTATCAACCGGCTTCAGTCAAGAATCCAAAGCCAGCCATCTCACTACTTCCTATAGGCCAAAGTCAAATTCACTAAGGTTCTAAGGGCGAATTAGTGCTTAATGACACCACACGGTAGCCAAATGTCTCCTCGATCACTTTCAAGGGCCATCAGGACAAACCAAAGCGTCGCACTAACGGTGGCCACCAGATCAACCATAACGATACATGTCGTACAGTCTCCTTGGTCTATTGCCACATACCTAAGGTATCTAGATCCGGGTGTAGGACCTTTCACACAATAACAAACCCAAACAATTCCCTTAAAAATAAAGCAGACAAACAAACAATTAAAAACATTTATAATGAACTAAGCCCTAAGGTAAACCCCTCTTAAAGACTCCCCAGCAGAGTCGCCAGTTCTGTAACTCGGTGAACTGACTTTTATTTTTAATAAGCAACAATGTTGCGGTAAGCATGAGTCGCCACCGACTTTTATTTTGTCCAATGTTAGGAAAGGTAAAAAGTACAGAAAAAGACCTTCTTTGAAAGAAAACGGGCTCGGGGGGTAAGTTATGAAAAGGGAAGGTGTAAGCACCCTTTTCATCTGTAGTTATCTACGGGCTCTTAACTTGCTTAGCTCATGTTTGTTTGTTTTGAATTAAAAAGAAACATAAGGACTTTAGCGTAAATGCGTAGCCTTAGTTTTTTGAAATAGTAGTGAAAAGATGTTTTTTAATTGAGCTAGGCATATTAAGAGCACTACCCTAAATGGTTGGTCTTTTTCTATGCCTTTTAAAGTTCCTAAGACTATCCATACTATATGGAAGTAGGTAGTCCTTGTTTATATTGGACGTGCGGGTCATCGTATGGTCATAGAAGACAACATGTAAGGATGTCTTAGCATTCGAAGGGACTATCATCATTTTCGAAGGCAACTCGAGGGACAAGATCATTTCATTGTAGGCAACATCGAAGGGACATCGAGGGACCATGATCTTTTTATCGAAGGGACTATGATGATTTATTCGTAGGCAACCTTGCTAAGACATCCCTACGTTCGAGGGACTTGACCATATAATCGAAGGCAACCGAGAGGGGCGTACCCTAGAGGTGAGTGTGTGAGAAGTGTGTTAGATTCAGTTATTTATTTATCTTAAATTAAGTTAGCTAACAATTGATTTTAAATATTCCCATACAATCCTAAGCATACATCTAGCAGTTAAATATATACAAAAAATAAAAATGCGAAAATTAAAGCCCTACGCTATTACATGGCTTCGGGGATGAGGATTACAAATTTAAACGAATGGGGATAGGAAATTATTACAACAACCCAAAAATAAAAATTAAAGCGAAAATGATATATATACAAAATAAAATTGTAATTGTCCATGAGAGAGAGTCTGATGCCTCAATGATAATAATACCTCGCAAAATAAAAAATGTTAGTAATGGATATATACAATCACGTATGAGAAATGATAAAAATTAGCTACAAATAATTATAATTAAGAAAAGATAAAAATTAAACATATCAAATTCTGAAAAAAAAACTAATTGAAATGTTTTTGATTTTTTTTTATTAAAATTAAACTTAAAAAAACATATTTTTGTATTTTTATATATTAAAAAATCTAATTAATGAAAATATATTTTTGGTATTTTGATATTAGAAATAAAAATTTAATTATTAACATGTTTTCTTTCTATTTTTGATAAGAAAAAAAATTTAAAAATAAAATAAAATAAAATCTAGTTACAACGTTTTTTGATATATTTAATAAAAAAATATATATATATGAACATAAAAACAAATTTATTCTACGTGAGGGTAGCACTCCATTTCAAGATTATATCCACCATTTTTATTCGACCTTTCAAAGGGAGAAGTCATATCCAATAATCATAGGACACATGGCAAATTAATGGTAAAATAAACCTAACCAAAATTACCAATAGATGTGGAAAAGAAACAGCCACGTTAGTTCCTTGTATTTAGATAATAAACATGAAGTTTCTAATACTCTTTCTCTTTTTTTTTATAACAATAGTCTTTCTCTTTCTCAAAGTGAATAACAACACAGCAGTAATAAAAAAACCAGATCTATATATCAACAAGCATTCTCCTCTAATTCATACAACCCGAACTTAAACAAAAATCATAGTAGAAAACAAAATCAAAGCTCAAAACCACAACATACCTTGGGTTGCGATCGGAACAGAAAGAACATGGAGCCGCCAGAAAAGCACTCGGAGATGTCGTATGGGGACCTTGATATGGCTGCGCGGAGAGGACGGTGGTGACGGTGGAAGCTCGCGGTGGTGGAGACGTGATAGAGGGAGGCTTCCGAATCTACGGCGGCTCCAAGGTAGCTTTGAGGCGATGCCTCGACTTTTACGTCTTTGCGATTCGGCTCTCTCAGTATTTTGTTATCTCCTTTTCTTTATTCCAATCTGCAAAAACAACAAGAACATCTAACAAATTGTACTGTTAGTTTATGTGAAGATTATCTCACTGTGTTGAATTTTGAGAGAGTTTTTATGTTGTTAATAGAAATTGATATGACTTTGGTCTCATGAGGGAATGATGTTAAAGGGTAAGATTTGGATTCGGTTTTATACAAAGGTGCAGAGAATTGTTTTTCTTTAATAGGTTAGAATTAGTGATAAAGAGTAAAGTGTTTTGGTTTGGAAGTTTACAGGTTGTGATGAATGTATGATTGTAGGGATGATTCGTGTGTTTTTGCTTACAGTGATGTTAATGTTGAATTTGTTATGTGAGAAAGGTTTGTGGTTTAAACAATATGGTTTGTAATTATTTTCTTGTTTAGTTTTTTTTGGATGGTCTGAAAAAAAGCAATGGTTGGTGAATTTGTACGTGTGAGAGAGGTTAATGTGAGAGTGGTAGTGCAGGTTAGGATTGTTAGCCCCTTTTTTTGGGTTCATTTCCTCTGTTTTTATAGCCTCACAAAAATGTTATAAATGGTATTGAACAACAGATTAATTGAAATTATGAGCTTTGTCTACCATGTTTATTTCTTTTAATATTTGAAGATTTTTGTCTGGAGGTTGTTTTGGTATGTTTGAGGATTTTGTCGTGTAAATGTTTTGGAAATAATTGGGAAGTCTTTTTTTTGTTATTTTTGAATAAAATAGAAAAAATAAAAATAAAAAAAATGCGTGAAATAAAAAAACAAAAAATGATATTTAAATAAAATAAAAAAGTTATTTTTGGTGGTTTTTTAAATATAAGTAGAAATAAAATTAAAGCTAAGGTAGCAACAAATAAAAAATATGTCAGAAATGGGATTCGAACTCAGGACCTTGTAGTTACAATTCTTACTTCCTTACCAATTGTGCTATATTATTTTTTCAAAATAAAAAGCCAATTGAAAGTGTATGAAGCATCGGTCAGCATTTTGCTATTTATTAAAATATAAATAATTTAAGAGTAAACTATTATATTTTAAAATAGACTTTAAATCGAATATTTATAAAATTCAGGATGTCAATGTAAATGAACCCAATATTTTATAAAAATTCAATTTTGAAATAGTTTTGATTTTTTTTGAAATGCGTGGGCAATCATTGAAAATTTTAAGTTAAACACCCTGGTGTGGATGCTTTAATGGGCAGATCATATCACATAGCATAGTCAATTTTTTATTTTATTTTTATTTTTAAAAATATATAAGTTGTTCATAAAATTAAATTTAGTGCATGAGTTGTGATTTAAAGTGCTTCATTATACAAGTTGCATAGAGTTTGTAATTCATTTAAATTATGATTCATTTGAAGTGCATGACTTTATTTTATGTATGTAAGTTAACCGATATGTTATTTTTATAAGTCGGCCAAAGATCTAATACGGGAGATCTGCATGTTCAACCAACTATGCATAATCTAACAAAAATTATTCAACATATACAATCAGCTCACTTGAGATTTAAGGTCACTTTCCTGATATCGATTTTTTACTTCACTTATCTTTGACTCGATAACTGATTTGGGGGTTGAAGTGTTAACCATGGAGGTCCACCTAAAGCCACCGTACCAGAGATCAATACCACCGCTTTATGAGTCAAACATCTTCAATCAACATCAATTATAGTTCTCATGCAGAACAGTGGTGCCATCTGCGAGAAATGACACTGAATTCCTGCAAAATTCCAAGATCAAATCTTGTTTGATCCAAAGGAAAATCACAAAAAAAATCGCACCTGAAGCTTATTTCATTCTCAACGTAGTGACAAAGTACCTTCCCTCCAACCTCCCTGATACAACTATCCATTCCATTGACTATAATTAAGAAGATCCAAAAGGAAACATGAAGACATGGATAATCCTTTCGTTATCGCCAGATCTTACCCTATATGTAAGCGAAACATATAAAACCTGTGAATCATCTCTATTGTGGTCGAAGAAATAAGCATCTACCTCAAATTCAAAATCTTTGTCTATTATAGCGATAGGATATACCGTTTTTAAAAAAAAGGCTTAGTCTGCAACAGAAGCTTGGTCGATCCAGAGATAGTTCGAGACGGACTCAAAAGTATAACTCTCCACCCAGGCTAGAGATGAATGAGAAGGAAAATTAAACTAATCTAGTAAGTTCCTTAAGTGCCTATAGAAAGAGATATATCAACCGAGTTTATTCTTAACGTCAGATAAGTTAAACAAACACACATGGCGAGTCAAGAACAAGGCACATTTTCTAAAAGTCAAATTTGTGAGGGTTCTCACATCAAAGGCGGATAATACCTTGTAGTCGTAGTGGTGCAAAATTAAGGCCGACTAGTATGGAAAATTGACACCATCCAAGTAACTCACCTACACATCGAGAGAGGCAGAAATCCAACAAAATGTTGTCCCGAAACTCTGAGTGAAATGCCATATAAGAGAACCTGTATGAACCAAGGAAGATGTAAGCAGGGGAATAAAGTTCATTGACTCATGTCCTATCAATGTTAAAATCAATCACTAAACGGTTTATTGTCCAAAGGACACATGCCAATTCAATATGCATACAAGATAAGTATTTCTCAATGTTTATCAAAATTTAAAAGAATAAATATTTTTCCTAAAGAAATGTTGTACAAATAATATTATAATCCTCTACAATATTGGCATAGATAATATTTGTCAAACAAGATTCCACTTGGCTAAATGTGATTAAAGCGCGGCTTCCGCACCCCCATTTAGGAACTAACCATTTTAAGAGTGTAGATGGCGACGTCTAGAAGATATCCATCCCGAACCTGGATTAAACTTGGGGAAAATGACATGATCCCCACCTTTGGTCGGGACAATTTCTAGTGATGCTGAAGATTTGATCCAATTCCCCTTGACTGGGACGGATTAAGATAAGCTTAGCAGTTATACTAGTTCCCTTTGATTGAGACAGGTAACAGTGAAGCATGGTAGCTATTGTGACTCTCATCAATCAGGACAACAAATTTTAATAGCTATGCTGATTCTTACCCAATAAGCAGGTGACAACGAGCTCTAACACTTCTTGGAAAATTCAAATTCGATCGCACCAAAAGCAAAATCCACAAGCTCATTCAAAGCTAGTAGGCAGAGTAGAGAATGACCCAATGGTATAGCAAGACCAGATGGAATATTAAACAAATTAAGGAAAGCATAAAGGAAACATGAATTGAAGAAAGGTAAATAAATAGATATTGTTGTTCATACAAGTAATAGGAAAACACAAGAGCATAAAACCCTATTTACATTAAACATAAAATGAAATCAAGCCTCTCCCTCTTGAGGCATTGCACCATATGTGAGGAAGATGTTTATCATCAATCATAAATTTGTTTTGATGAAGACAAAAGCCTCTCATAAAAGAAAGATCAAATAAGAAAAAGTTTGGAAATCAAGAATCAGAAATGAATAAGCTTATGGATATTTGAGAAGTAAATGAAACTGATCTTGATTCTATGGTAATCAATTGAAATTCATTATGTATAAACTATAAATGATCAAAAAAATATACGCATCTTCATCTCTAAAGTTATCAAATTACAATATGCAAAAAAATCTTTGTAGTATATTAGATTGTCAAACCTTGGAGACCAAATGCCTAATTACTGATTTCTATCTTATCAATGTAAAGTTAGAAGGATTGAGTATTTGAATAATTTCAATTTTAGCGAACAAAATAATAGACAAAAATATATAGTGATAAATAAGACTTTATGGTGCATGATAACTATTCAGACATATCCAATTGATCCTCTGGTTCCATTGCGATAAATTTGACAAGGCTATAGAAAGTAGATAAAATTGGACAACGCCTACTTTCGTCAGCGTGTTGTTTTGTTTGAGATGAATAATGCTTCTGCTTTCGATTGCCCAAATTATTCATCAGAGAACAATTTTTTCCCAACTAAAAAAATAGGACTATCTCAACTGAGTACGAGACACTTTCGTTGGTTCGTACTCGGTTGTCTAGAAATCTGTGATCTGATACCGAACTATACCTTTTTAGTGTCTCCTGAGAACCTGAGGCCTCTCTCACCTTAAATGTTGTTTGTGGAGAGGTGCGTCTACGGGAGGGCGGGGTGGAGAAGGATGGACTGGAGAATCCGTCTACTGGGGGAGGGAGAAGTAGTGTGAGTAACAGGAGGAACACCAGAAGATGAAGGTGATGCATCCGGTACAGCCTGTCCAGATGCAGGAGGATGTTGGGTTGCCTGACTCCTTTGTCTCTATACAGAAGCGTGTTGTGCTACCCTGTCGTGTATCAATCGAGATGCTCTGTCAGTCATTGCTCATGTAGAAGCACGAAAAAATGGTTAACTCAAGGACCAACGTTGAAAACAAACTTGAATACACATAAGGGAAAAAACATGAAATATACATGCGGTTTTGTTCTTGATGAAAACCGAAAGTATATTTCCGATTTCTGCTACGATTTCAGAGGTGCGTTAATGGCACCCCACCCTCACAAAAGAACTCACGTAAACAACCATTTTGATCATTTAAAATATATGTCTAACATCTTAGAAATGATTTATAATGTTTAAAACATTCCACAAATACCTAATTTCTAACCTAAAACACACATTTAAGTGGATTTTACACAAACTCTAAAAATTTCAAAATCAACTTACTTGATTGTTTGTTGTTGTTTTTTGTAGTTTGATTGTTGTTGGATGCTTAATACACTGATGTTTGATGCCTTAAAACGACTTCTATTGCAAATGCGATTGATTCGGTGAAAATGAGATTGAGAGAAATTTGAGAGAGTTGAGTGTGTTTGTTTTTGTTTTGAAACTGTAATGGGAGGGGAAGAGGCAGCGCACCTTTTAGGTGTTCAACGAACCAGAAATATATTTGTGGTTCCATATTGTAGTTATATTTCCGGTTAGTTCTTACGTTAATGTCAATTATGATGCGCACCGGAAATATACTTCCGGTTTTTAGGGGCATTTTTGAAATTTTGCGTGGCGCGTTGAAAAAACATGGGTTGGAATAAGAAATTCCCAAATATAAATGATGATTTTAAAGTTCCAACATGCAACTTTGACCTCAAAAAAGAAAAGTTTTGTAAGTTGCGATGTAAGCATTCAATTCATAATAATCTTCACATAAAGTATATATAATTAGAATTTAATTGAAATACACTGACAGTGTAAAGATTTTTTACACTGTCAATAAATCACAACCATTGATAAATATAAAAGGTTTGACTCTTATTTTAAAATTTTTTTAAAGTTATTAACAGTTGAATGTTCATGATTTAATGATGGTGTAAAAAATTTTACACTAACAATGTATATAAATTAAACTCATATAATTATTTGTAAGGTAATGCCAACATGTGCTCTAAAGGCACATGTTAATAGTTAAATGTAAAAATAATGTATTAGAAATTGTGTATATTTTTATTAAAAAATTTACAATTAATATTTTTATTGCTTTGTTTCAAGACAAAACTTTTCATTAGTGTGTTTCTTAACATGTGTTCTTAAGACACAAGTTAGCATTACTCGAATTTATATTATAAAAAACTTATCAAAAGGCTTCATATTTTTTAAAGTTTGTGCAACGGGTCAGGCAACTTGCACATGTCTAAAGTTGATTCTTATAGCGATAAAGATAAGGTGTTATTTTATCCATTTCTTAGGAACTAAAAATATTTTTTAATTTCAAAAATATATTTTTGGACGCACTCATAATACAGACATCTTAACATTTTGTGAATGAGCCACCTCCATTTTATACAAATTTAATCCAAAAATATATCTCTAGAATTTCTGAGAAGTACACTTCTGTAACCTTCTAGCACCTCTTAAAAAAAGACTAATCTCATATACATTAATATTACATCTAAATAAGTACAAAAGTCTAAGATCTCAAAATGAATCAATTTTTTTAAGAACTCATGGGTACATTCAATTATACTGCAAAAAATTAAGTAAAGTAAATCATGGAAAACCAATATCAATCAATTCTGGACAAGGGATTTAAACACCACAATCAATATGCGGAGTTAGCAAAAAAAAAAGAAGCACTCATGATATAAACTATGCTCTGTAAAATATGCTTGTTTGATTACATATGTAAAGTAAGTTTGTTTGAATTGCTCCATGAAAAGAGATTGTTCTTGGGTTGGGATGCAAGGTATAAGATCATACTTGGAACAACTCGTTGTTCTTGGGTGGGGGGCCTCCTAGATGTATGATACAAGTTGATCTGCAAAAAGCTTATGATATGATTGATTGGCATGCTCTGGAAACCATTATGTTGGAAATGGGGATTCCCTGTAAGTTTATCAATTGGATTCTTGCTACTTTAACCACTGTCTCTTACAGGTTTAGCATTAATGGTAATCTCTCTGATCTTCTCCTAGCAAAAAGGGACATTAGGCAAGGAGATCCAATATCTCCTTACTTATTTGTCTTGTTAATGGAGTATCTTCAAAGAAAGCTTCATCAAATGCAGCTCAACTCAGGCTTTAAACATCATTCCAAGTGCTCCAAAATACATCTAACTAATCTCATGTTTGCTGATGATGTGTTATTTTTTTCTAGGGGAAATGTAAATTCTGTTACCTTGCTGCTCAAAGAATTCTATGGCTTCCTGAATTCAACTGGTATGAAGGTAAATAGCACAAAAAGTAAGATTTATTTTGGCTCAGTCCCTGCAGAGGTGAAATCTGAGATCCTGAATTTATCCTTGTTCAAAGAAGGATCCCTTCCTTTTCGATATCTAGGAGTGCCCCTTACTAGTAAAAAGCTGTCAGTCAGCCATTACATGGTCCTCATTGACAAGATTGTGTCTAGAATTCATCATTGGTCCTCTAAGCTCCTAAGTTATGCAGGTAGACTAGTGCTTATAAAAAGCATCTCTTTTGCTATGACTAACTAGGATGCTATGTTTTCCTCTGCCCAAATCTGTTATAAGAAGGATTGACTCTATCTGCAGATCATTTTTGTGGACTGGCACAGATGTTATCTTCCGCAAGAGTCCAGTTGCTTGGTCTGAGGTATGTAAGCCATTAGAACAAGGTGGTCTTGGCATAATTAACTTGTTCATCTGGAATGATTGCACCATGTTGAAGCTTTTGTGGAATCTGTGTAACAAAGCTGACAACTTATGGGTTAAGTGGATAAATTCATACTACCTTAAGAGACATTCTATCATGGAAGTGCAGAATAAACCGAGCCACTCTTGGATAATGCGTGCTATTTTGAATCAAATGGATTGTTTAACATTAATGTATATTTACTTTTTCAAATATTATAATAACTGATCGTACCTGATTAGGAGAATCGTCAAGGCAGCGGAATCTGGCTTGGAGAGCAAGATGGGGGGGTACCTGCAAGGTTCTCCGATGCTTAAGTTAGTAGCTATCAGAGAATGAGGGTTGAGAGTGAAGAATAGAATACCTGACCCTCTGGTGAAAGAGGGTATTTATAGCCCCCAGCGCTGGGCCAAGGTTTCCTAATTGGGCCAAATCTAATTGGAGGCCCACGTGCTAGGAAACTGCCAGAACGTCCTTGTGCTAGGGCTGAGTCAGCAGGTGACCCACGTTCTGGATGAGCATAGCGTAGGGTTCGGAGATGGTTGACCGAATCCCCCGCTGCGTGACGCGTGGTCTTCGCGCGTGGATAACTCTTGACGGTTATCCAGTAAATGGGTCCAATGACTTGGGCCTGCTCGGCTAGTGAGAAGAGCTGGGCCTGCTCGGCCCAGGCCAGAACAGGAGCCCCCCATGTCATTAGTCTTGTGAGAGTGATGACTTTAGCCAAGAGGCTGGCCGAGCAAGAGTACGAATGTTGGTCGTCAACTGGGATTTCGTCGTACGATTAAGTCTGCGAGGAGATAGGTTGCTGCTGGGTATAAAAGCCAAGGGTGGTCGGGTGGTGTCCTCGAAGACCAGTCGAGGAGATGGCTGTCCCTTGGTTGCCTCTTGATACGTTTCGGTTGCTTCTTGTCAGTGTGGCTGACAGGTGGCAGTTGTGGAGACTGTCATCATTGCAGCGCCGTTTTTAGGCATAAATGCAGACTGCGCCGCTTGGGTTTCCAAAGTTGTTTCGTGACGTGGCATCCTTTCGTGGATGGAGCTGCCTTGGGGGTGTAATCAATGATGGCGTCTCCTAGGCTGCCTAGGCTATCATGACACTCTTTGGCCTCCTTTCCCTATATAAAGAGCGAGAAGACCATTCATTCGTCACTTAACATTTTGCAAACTTACAAGACTCGCTCACAGCTCTCCTCTTCGTCTCGCACATCTTTCCTCCGCTTCTTCAAGTAAGTTCCTCGTCTTCTCCTTGCTTTTATTTAAGTTTTATGTTTTAGCTTCGAGTGCGGCGGGCAGGATTGATGAGTGTGTCGAGCAAAGTTCATGAGTTTGCCGAGTAGTCATAGGAGATCGTTGTTTCTTTCATGCGTTTGCCGAATGAGATTTGAGTGAGCGGTACAGGAATAGTTGAATTAGACGTCCATGCTTTAGATTTAATAAAGAATAGTTTGACTGAGACGAGCGAAGGAGATGGCATGCCTCAGTTAGGGTGTGAGTTTGCCGGAGAGCTAGATGCACCTGCCGTCCATCGCTGTACGTGGCGACTTTACTTTGCGGGTGCCATGGGGGGTGGAATTCTTTCCTCGTCTCTTTTCCTCGCCCTTTCACTTGACTTGCGGTGGAAGGGTGGATTTGACCAGTCGAATTCACTGTTTCCTCTGCTTTTCAGGTAAATGGCCGACGAGAACAAAGACGATGTCGTCTTCGACATATCAGACGGGGATGAAGCTGTTGGTTGCTCGCAGGACAAGAGTGTTCCCGTCGTCGAGACTTCCCCGAGGAAACTTGAGGAATGGGTGACCGTTGCTCCGAGGACGATTGCGTTGCGCTTCTCGACGCGTCCTAAGGAAGCCTTTAACGTCATCGAGGACCTTGACCAGGACGAGGAGCCTTCTTGGGGTGCCTTTGTGCCTAAATCTCATCAGAGGATCTGCTCGCAATTCCCTGGTCCCCGTTTCGCAATGTATGAGTTCGTCTTTAAGGAGGCTGGTCTCCGTCTTCCCTTCACTCATTTGCAACGGAGTGTCTTCAGTTGGTTGCGCTTGTGCCCGTCTCAGCTTCATCCCAACGCTTTAGTGTTCTTAAGAGCCTTCGAAGTCGTATGTGGGTACTTGGAGGTCGAAGCGACCCTGCCTCTTTTCTTCAGAGTGTTTCATTTGCAGAGGTTGCGCGATCCGGACGACAAGTGGAGTTGGGTGTCCTTTAAGAAGCCGAAGAAGCTGTTCGCCATTTATCAGGACTCTATCAAGCATTTCAAGAGTCGGTATTTTATAATTAAGCCGCTTACTCCTGAGGCCGAGAATCATTTGTTCGAGGAACGCGAGTATATTGAGGATGGGGTGAGGAGAGTGGGCCCAGCTGCTCGGTTCCCGTTGGAGTGGCAGCCTGACCACTTCGAGCATGGGACCGACTATTACATCTTCCGGGACGAGGATCTCAATGAGCGCGATACGGGGGGGTATCAGCGGCTCGCTTCTTTCATGGATGGGTTTAGACCGGCAGTATGTACATATCCCAACGGGGATCCCTTAGTCGAGGAAGATGGAGGCCCTATGCTGAAGCCTCGGCATATCAACACAAAAGCCATCCTCGAGTGTGGGAGTTATGGGGATGCGATAATTTTGTTAGGTGAGATAACTATTTCTTGTTCGAATAATATCCTTTCGGTTCTAACTCTTTATTTTGCAGGAAAAATGGCCGACCTGCATGACAAGATTGTGAAGTTGAGGGCAAAGACCAAGGGGCCCGTCAAGCTGACCGTGAAGCGAACGCGGGTCGAGGAGGTCAAGGCGGCTGCTGCGGGTGCGCCTGATGGTGGCTCCCCTTCGTCGGTTGGGACGACTTCGGGAGGTTCTCCGGCCGGGAAAAAACAAAAGAACGAGGGGACCCCCGAACTTCGCCCCCTTATCAATGACAACCCGTCCGAGGATGACATAGTGCTGCCCTCATGTACTCTGCACAGGGGGATCTTCTCGAAGAGAAATGTGCTGCTGGAGCGAGAGGAGGTGAGGCATATAGTCAGGCGTGATCGGGCGGCCCGGGATAAGGACTTGTCCGAGGATCTTGAAGGGATAATGAGGGTGGCCGCCCTGGCCTTGGCCCTCAATGCCCAAAGGGTCTTCCCTCAGAAGGACTATGATGCTCTGCAGACCAAATATGATGAGCTAGAGCACGAGTTTGAACAGTACAAGGATAAGTATGAAGTTCAGAGCGGCATTGTTGAAGACCTCTGCAAAGAGCGGAACAAAGTCGGGGCTTTGGAGGCCGAGGGAGAAAGGCTCCGTGAGCGAATTTCTGAGTTAGAGAGGTCTCATCTCCGTGCTGCCGAGGAAGATGAAGACGAGAAAGCCTTGGTGACCCGCTCCCAGCTTCTGGGCAAGGTGAGGGAGCTGGAGGTCGACTGTGTCGCTACCCTGGGGGTTGGATTTAAAGCCGCGGTGGATCAGCTGAAAGTCCTCAATCCGCGCTTGGTGACGAAGGGCATCGATCCGTACAATAAGGTTGTGGACGGACGAATTGAGTCAAATCCGGAGTTCGAAGATTGGGAAGATGAGCAGGAGCCCCAGGGTGAGGACAACGGTGCCGAGGAGGAGGATGGTGACGTCTAACCAGTTTCTTTTTGATAGTGGCCTGCGTGCCCATCGTTTTGTGGCCTGCGTGCCAATGTTTTGTGGCCTGCATGCCAAAGTAGTCAGTTGGGCGATGCCCGGATAATTTTTGTAATATTTGGATATCTCCGGCCAGTTTGGTCGGTTTTTAATATTGTTCTGCGTTTTATGCTCCAATGTTTATTTGTGCTTATCTGATTTTTATCGTTGAATATTTACGTTTGCGCTCGGCCGAGGTTTATAGCCCGGGCGTGTAGGGAACGGTCCGGGTGCGCAAAGCAGGTGTGCGCTATAAGCGAGCTCGAGGCCGCGGTCGGGGCCAGGTGCTCGCGGCGTGAACGATCCCATCGCGAGCTGGGGTTCTGCCTTGCAGGTACTTCCGCGGAGGGTCTGTGTGTAAGGCCCGCCGCGTAGTCGGCTTTGCCTCCTGACAGGGGTTATCCGACCGTAGCTGTCGTGGAGCGTACGCGCTTGTACCATGGCGCGAGTCCTTGCCCAGTCTTTCCTCGTGTTCGCTACGAGCGGCCGGGTAGCGTTAGGTTGTTTCTAACTGTAGTAGCGTCTGAGTTTTTCAGCGTTCCAAGGTCGAGCAAGTTTTTCGCCGAGAAGGTTTTCGAGGTAATATGCACCGTTTTCGGTTTTATCGTAGACTCGGTACGGACCTTCCCAGTTCGGGGCTAGTTTGCCCTCGCGCGAATCTTTCATGTTTCTGCGGAGAACCAAGTCTCCGATTTCGAATTCGCGTTTGATGACTTTAGTGCTATGGCGTAAGGCTATCTGTTGTTTCAGTTTCGCTTCTCGGAGGGAGGATCCTGTTCGGATTTCCTCGACCATGTCGAGCTCTTCTCTCATAGCTTCGTCATTGAATTCCTCCTCGAGAGGTGACTCAGTCCGACGAGATGGTTCTCGGATCTCCACGGGGATCACGGCTTCGGTGCCATAGGTTAACTTGAACGGTGTTTCGCCTGTGGTCGAATGTGGGGTCGTCCTGTACGCCCAGAGGACGCTGTGTAGCTCTTCGACCCAAGCTTTTTTGGCCTCGCCCAACCTTCTCTTTAGTCCACGGAGAATGACCCGGTTGGCGGCTTCAGCTTGTCCGTTCGTTTGAGGATGTTCGACTGAAGTGAAGTGCTGTTTCGTCCCGAGTTTGGTTACGAACTCCTGGAATTTTTTGTCCGTGAACTGGGTGCCGTTATCGGTTATGATCGCCTGTGGCACCCCGAACCGAGCGAGTATGTTCCGCTTATAAAAGCGGAGTACGTTTTGGGACGTGATTTTGGCGAGCGCTTCAGCTTCTATCCATTTCGTGAAGTAATCCACAGCGACCACTAGGTATTTATTTTGGTAAGACCCGAAAGGCCAAGGCGAGGAGAGAGATTTGAGCTCGTTTGGGGGCGCCAGGTGCATGTCGGCGTGTCGCTGACATTTATCGCATTTCTGGACGTATTCTTTGGCATCTTGCTGCATGGTCGGCCAATAGTAGCCGGCTCTGAGGGCTTTCCTCGCCAGTGATCGTCCGCCGAGGTGTTGGCCGTTGATTCCTTCGTGAAGCTCTTGGAGTACCTCAAGTGCTTGCGAAGCGTCGATGCATTTAAGGAGAGGGATGGAGAAGCCTCGTCGGTATAGTTTGTTTTCGATGATAGTATACGAACAGGCTCGTCTTTTAATCGCTGAAGCTTCCTTCGCCTCAGCGGGAAGTTCGTCTTTCGTGAGGAAGTTATATACTGGGGTCATCCAGCAATGGTCGTCCCCGATAGCGAATATTTGTAGAGCCCGCGCGTTTTTGCCTATGCTTGGCCTGGGTAGGATTTCCTGGATAACCGACTTGTTTCCTCCTTTCTTTCTTGTGCTCGCAAGTTTGGATAGTATGTCGGCGCGCGAGTTATGTTCTCGGGGGATATGCTCGACTTCTGCTTTGATGAATTTTTTCATCTTATCCTTGACGAGCGTGAGGTACTCGGCGAGTATGTCGTTTTTGGCTTGGTAATCGCCGCTGATGTGGGATGCGACGAGTTGGGAGTCTGTGTAGATCTTGACCTCTCGTGCGCCCACATCCTCGGCAAGTCTCAGGCCTGCAAGGAGGGCTTCGTACTCGGCCTGGTTGTTCGACGTGTTGAAAGATAGGACTAGAGATACTTCGATGATGAGTCCTTCGTCATTTTCTAAGATAATTCCTGCCCCGCTTCCCGAATTGCTTGAGGCGCCATCCACGTAAATGGTCCATTTGTTCCTGGTCGGGTCCGGGGAGTCGGCTATCGAGGTCATCTCTGCTACGAAGTCTGCTAAGGCCTGAGCTTTTAATGCCTTCCTGCTTTCGTACTGTATGTCGAACTCCGATAGCTCAAGGGACCATCTCAGCATACTGCCGGCCATATCTGGTCGGCTGAGGAGCTGCTTGATGGGTTGATCTGTTCGGACGAAGATGGTGTGGGCGAGGAAATAGTACCGCAGCCTTCTGGCCGCTATCACTAGGGCCATGGCTACTTTCTCGATCTGTTGGTATCGCACCTCGGGCCCTTGCAAGGCTTTGCTGGTGAAATATACGGGTTTTTGCCCGTTTTCGGTTTCTCGGATCAAAGCCGCGCTGACTGCTTTGTTTGAAACGGCTAAGTACAGATATAGAGGCTCGTTGTTATCGGGTCGAGAAAGGACGGGAGGTTTGGAGAGCACTTGTTTGAGGTGTGAAAGTGCTCGCTCGCATTCTTCGGACCATTCAAAGGTCGCTTCTTTTCGTAGCAGTTTAAAGAAAGGGAGTGCGTGTTGGGCGGATTTCGCGACGAAACGCGATAGTGCGGTGAGCATCCCGTTCAAGACTTGGATGGATTTTTTATTGTTAGGAGTGGGGAGTTCGGAGAATGCTCGGCATTTATCCGGGTTGGCTTCTATTCCCCGTTCGGTCAAATAGAAACCGAGGAATTTGCCTGCTCGGACGCCGAAGGTGCACTTCTCCGGGTTGAAGCGCATCTTGCAGGATCTGGCCCGCTCAAACACCCGTTCGAGATAGGAGGTGTGGTCGGTGTCTTCTCGAGATTTGACGATCATGTCGTCCATATATACCTCGAGGGTGTCGCCGATCTCTCCTCGGAATACTTTGTTCATCATCCGTTGATACGTGGACCCAGCGTTTTTGAGGCCGAAGGGCATTACGTTCTAGTAATAGTTGCCCGACTCTGTCATAAACGCTGTGCACTGCTTGTCGCTCCTCGCCATGGGGATCTGGTTGTAACCTGAATAAGCATCCATAAAAGACAATAGTTTATAGCCGGCCGAGTTGTCGACCAGTCTATCAATGTTAGGTAAAGGATAGGCGTCTTTTGGACATGCCCGGTTAACATCGGTATAATCAACACACATTCTCCATTTTCCATTAGATTTCTTAACAAGTACAACGTTTGAGAGCCAAGTTGAATACTTGGCCTCGGAAATAAAATTTGCCTCTAGGAGGTCTTTTACAGCTTTCTCGGCAGCCTCCGCTTTCTCGGGAGACTGCCGACGCCTACGTTGAACTACGGCCTTCGCGGCTGGATCGATGGAGAGGTGGTGGCAGGCGACCTCGGGGTCGAGTCCGGGCATTTCTGCGGCGCTCCAGGCGAACAAGTCTGCATTGGCTCGAAGGCAGGCCACGAGCTACTTCCTTGGTAGATCTGGGATGCCCTTGCCGATCTTTACCGCTTTTTCGGGGTTGTCGCCCAATGGGACCATCTCGAAATCTCCGTCGGGGATAGGTCGGACGGGATGAGGTGCCTTTGATCGCGTTTCTTCCCCGATCTTCAGTTCTTCTTCTGTAAACCGTGTATCAAGGTCGACTGAGCTGACGTTGGTTGTCTGATGCTGGTCTTCTCGAGGATGTTTGTCTTCGGCTCTTGGCTTTTTGTTGGAGCTGGTCGGAGGGGCGATCAGTTCTAGTCCCTTGACGGAGGCGTCGAAGATTCTCCTGGCAGCTTCGATATCGGCGTTGATGGTGGCCACTCGTCCTGTCCTCGTGTAAAACTTCATCTTTAGGTGGACAGTGGAGGGTACGGCGGTTAGCTCGGCTAGGGTAAGGCGCCCGATAATGCAATTGTACAGGGTTTTGCAGTCGATCACCAGGAATCTGGTTTTGACTTGCCTGGAGGCTTCCCCTTCTCCGAAGGTGACAATCAGCTCGACGTAACCCCATGGTTTGGTGGTAGCTCCGTTGAAACCTTGGAGGTCCGAACCCACATAGGGAGTGAGGTGTGAGTCGTCCAGCTGGAGTGTTTGGAAGAGGTGGGAATACATGATGTCGACCGAGCTGCCTTCGTCGACCAGGACCCGCCGGACGTCGAAATTCGCCATTCTAGCTCGGCGAGCAGGGGAATTATGGCGTTTGGAGCTCCGCCAGGCAGTTCCTCCAGGTAGAAAGTGATTGGTTCTGACTTTCCCCGGAACTTCCGCAGCATAAGGCCGAGGTCCGCGTTGGCGCTGAGCAACTCATCGAACTTTCTCTTGACTGAACTGATGGTGAGGGAGCCTGGATCCCCGCTGTTGGAGACGACCATGGTGAATTGGAAATTTTCCCATTTCCTGAGTGCGGTAAGGATCCCGACTGATGGCATGAAATCCTCTGGGCGAGTGACGGACAGTGCCACTTGTAGGGGCCTGTTATCCGGCGAATTCCCTTCGTCAGAGTTTCTGTGGTCGTCTCTTCGGGAAGGTTCCCCTTTCTTTGTGTATCTCGAAAGGCGACCCTCCTTGATCAGTGTTTCAATGGCATCTTTGAGATGGATGCATCCCTCGGTCAGATGGCCGTGACTTTTATGGTATTTGCAGTACTTTGATTTGTCGGTTCCTGGCCTTGCGGGGTTCGACTTCGGGGGCCTGATGTTTGATTTCTTGAAGTCGGTGTTTTGGCATTCGGCCAGGATCCTCTCCTGCGAGGTGTTCAGAGGGGTGTAGTCGTTGAAGCGACCAGATGGTCCTCGGCGCTCTTTGATGTCGAGAGATCTATCGTCTTTCCTTTTTTCATGCCCTCGCTTCGAGCCTGGGTGCTCATAGTTTGAACTGCGAGCGGCGTCACTGCCTCGCGAGGCTTTGATGGCAGCAGCTTCTCCTTCCTCGAACGCGATGAAAGCTTGAGCTTTGCGAAGGAGGGCGTTCATGGAGTGGACCTTCTCAATCTTGATGGCCTTCTTAAAGTCACTGTCGGGGAGAAGTCCTTGTTCTAAGAGGTATCTCTTCATGTAGTCTTCTGTTTGTACTTGGACGGCCTCCTTGTTGAACCTGTCGAGGTAATCCCGAAGAGGTTCGTTGGGCCCTTGTATCACGGCTTCGAGATTGGCCTCTGATTTTGGTTGTCGTCGGGAGGCTGTGAAATGGCTCAAGAAGAGTTCCTTGAGGTCGGTCCAGGAATGGATGGAGTTGGGACGGAGGTTTCTGTACCAAGTCATTGCTCCCTTCCTGAGGGTGGTCGGGAAAATGCGGCACTTGATAGAGCCCTTGACGACGTGATAGTCCATGACCGCTTCGATGCTCCGAATATGGTCGTCGGGGTCAGTGGTTCCATCATATTGGTCCAAGGCCGGGGGTTTTTCCATCCCTCGAGGGAGGCGGGCTCTTCGGATGTTCTCGGACAAAGGGCTGCGGAAGTCCTCTTCGTCGCTCGGTCTCGGTGAAGTTGAATGTCTGCCTCGCCGGGGTCTTCCCTGGCCATTGTTGGGGCTGACGCGATTGTCCCGAGGAGAAGGACACTCGCGGGGTTTCAGCATAGCCTTGGAAGGGCCCCGATGACCCTGCTCGGGGGAGAGGCTTCTTGCTTCAGTGGCCTCTGGTCTCTGATTCTTCCTGCTCTTTCTTGGTGGAGAGCGGGAATATGATCTCCGGCGGCGATGTCTTCTAGGTGGAGAGCGTGAAGAAGATGGGGAACGCCGACGGTGTCTCCTCGGAGGTGAGCGCGAGGAGGAATAGGAGCGCGACCGGTAATGTCTCCGTGGAGGGGAGCGGTGCCGTCGCTTCCTTTCCAGCTCGTGGATACGGTCGTCCTGAAGTCGGAGGAGGCTGTTCGTCTTTTGCAGTTCTTTGAGCAGGCGGACAGTGACGGGGTCAGTATCCTCGGGGATGTTGAGCGGTTCCTCCTCTTCTTCATGACGGGCTCTCTTCCTGTCGGAGGTGTGGGTGAATGAGGAAGCAGCGTGCCCGTCTCTGGCGTCAGTCTCATTCTCATTTTGGGGATGTTCAGGCCCATTGTGGGTTCGGGCCTGCTCGTCTTCCCCGTTCTGAACGTGTCCCTCGGGAGGGTTTTGTTCGACATTCTGAACCTGTTGGAGGCCCTGCAGCTGCTGGATGTTCTGGATCCGCTGCCTCCTAGGTTGCGAGGTCTCATGTCTCGGCCTTCTCTGTCCGGCAAGAGCATGTTGTGGTTCTTCTTGCCGACGACGATTCGTCACCTCGCGGGTGGAATCTTCTATCAGATGTTCTAGGAGGAAGGGATCGGAGTTTGGGATGTTGTTGTTGTTAGCCATGACGATCGTGAAAGGTTATGCTTTGATCTGTTAAAGAAGGGGGAGCAAGGTTCCCACAGACGGCGCCACTGATCGTGCCTGATCAGGAGAATCGTCAAGGCAGCGGAATCTGGCTTGGAGAGCAAGATGGGGGGGGTACCTGCAAGGTTCTCCGATGCTTAAGTTAGTAGCTATCAGAGAATGAGGGTTGAGAGTGAAGAATAGAATACCTGACCCTCTGGTGAAAGAGGGTATTTATAGCCCCCAGCGCTGGGCCAAGGTTTCCTAATTGGGCCAAATCTAATTGGAGGCCCACGTGCTAGGAAACTGCCAGAACGTCCTTGTGCTAGGGCTTAGTCAGCAGGTGACCCACGTTCTAGATGAGCATAGCGTAGGGTTCGGAGATGGTTGACCGAATCCCCCGCTGCGTGACGCGTGGTCTTCGCGCGTGGATAACTCTTGACGGTTATCCAGTAAATGGGTCCAATGACTTGGGCCTGCTCGGCTAGTGAGAAGAGCTAGGCCTGCTCGGTCCAGGACAGAACAATAACAAAAATTATATTTGAACACTTTGTTTAAGCTCTTCAAATATCCTACAAAACATAACCTTAGAGCGGTTTAAGAGTCTCACATATAGGTATGTGAGCTGTTACAAGGTTATAAAACTCCACCAAATTATTATGTTGATACATTTTCAAATTAAATTTAATAGAATAGAAATGACTCACTCATGTATTTTTGAAATCAAGGAATATTTTTAAATTTTCAAAGTTTAGTCATTGACTCCATGAGGTAGGATAAGGCACAATTAAGTATTGTTTCTCCACCCTAACAAAACCCTAAAACTATCCTTTAAATTTGAAAATATACTTTCAGATACACCTCAAATACATTAAAGTCACGTGTAAGCAGGTTACGCTCTCATTTTGTTAAAAAGAAAAATTAGTATGGATATATACTTCCGAATTAATCTGAAAATATATCAATGCATTTGATACATGATCTAACTAGTACATTTAGGGAGAGTAGCATTTAAGATGCATTCCATTATGTTCATATGCCTTCATAATTATTCTCTAACTCATATCAACTCTATTAACCTTATTCAAATTTATAACATTCATATATCACAACACAAATATGAGGATAACAACATTTTTTAAACTTGCTTCAGGAATGAATTGGAAGTCATTGAATTTTATATTTACTCTCTTTTCCTAAGAATTTTCTGCAGCAACACATAACTCTTTTTTTTAATTAAGAAATAAATTAGATCTAGTTTTTTTTACTTGATCTGCACTGATTTGGAGTTATAAAAAAATTGATAAAAAATAAACGGCGAATGAAGCTATTCAGAAATATGCTTCTGGATTAATTTGGAAGTATATTTCAAAACTTACTTTTGAATAAAATAAAATGTCTCAGTTAAAAATGTATGAGATGCGTATAACATAAATTTAAGAATGTATATTTGAGCTAAATTTTAAAATAAAATATAAAGTAACTCTCACTTAAAATATATATTAGTATAAAAATAATACGTCTAAAAATACACTTCAAAATTTTAAGAAACATTTTTGAAATATCTTAAAAAATTTAAAGTAATTTCTGTTGGGGAGGTTCGGAGTCTAGAAAAAGAATTCATTGGATTAGTTGGAAGGTCGCTTGCCTTCCGATTGAGAAAGGTGGGTTTGGTTTTAGAAGTATTGAGGCTTTTAATTTGGCGCTTCTTTTTAAGTGGAGATGGAGAATTCTTGTAGAATCAAACCCTTTGTGGTATAATTTGTTGAAGGCGCGGTAAATTATGGGTTGTTAATGGGGAGGTTTTTAAGATTATAAAGTTGTGAAATCTACTTGGTGGTCGAATATTCTGTCTTTGGAGAGCAAGCTTACGGAGGATTTTTTTAACTTTAATTGCAGGTTTAGTGTCAATAATAGATATGTTATATCTTTTTGGCGGTCTCAATGGTTGGAAGCCGGTATCCTCAAGGACATATTTCTTGTTCTTTTTTTTGTTTCTGGTTTACATGATGCTTCAATTGCGGGAATAGGAGGTTAGATCGACGGAGAGTGGAAGGGGGGGAATTTTGGGTTATCGGCTGCTCACAGTTTGACCTTTTCAGTTGTGGTTCAGCAGCTGGTTCGTCTGCTGCAGCCAGTTCAGTTATAGTCGGACAATATCGATATTGCGGTTTAGAAATCGGAGGAAGTGGCTGGCTTTACTGTTCAATCTTGCTTCGCTGTCATCGATAAATTGCAGTGGCCGGTCGGTCCGGTAAATTGTTTTGATGAAGCTTTGTCTTCAGTTTGGAAGGTGACGGATCCTCTTAAAATTAAAGTTTTCAGGAGGAGATGCTTCATCAATAGACTTCAAACAAAAGATTTATTGTTTCAAAGAGGTATGGTTCATTCTAATTTAAATTGTGTGTATTGTGGAGTTGTTCCTGAATCGTCGAGTCATTCTCTTCTTCTTTGTGGGATTGTGAATTTGGTTTGGAAGGATATGGCTTCTTAGATAAGTTTCGAGGATTTTGAAGTGGCCGTTATTTGGAATCTTTGAATTGTTAGGAACGGAATCATTTTCAACAATACTTGGAATGTCCGAGATTTTGTTTGGAATGCAAAGGTTTTGGTTTGAAGATGGTCCTTCGTATGTAAAATTACTATTCTCAATTGTAACTTTTATAACTTTTACAAAGATCCTTTCTATCATATGTCTTAGGCTTCAATTGACTTGTAATTTTTCATCTCGGAGTATTTCTCACTTCTTTGTATTCGAATTTGAGAACGGTCGTTCTTCAATCAATATATCATTGATTTTAAAAAAAAATATCTTTAAATGTTTTCCTAGTAATTAAGGTGGGATAAACGATTCTCAATTCTTAATTTATTAAACATACTTACATATACATTTGTCAAAAAAAAAAACATACTTACAGATACATTAAAACATTAGCATCCAAATCCTTTTTGATTGGTAATTAGGTTTTCATAGGTTAGGTTCAAAATTATAATGCTTTCCACTC
>NC_081182.1:5813558-5839478 GCF_029867415.1 Vicia villosa | reverse complement strand
CTAACGGATGAATTTAACAATATTATTTTCAATTTCTACTATAAAAAATGGAGAACACTTAGACATAATTTTTTAGATGTGGTTTATATTTTTTCTAAGGAGAAAATTGCATGTGTAAGAGGAAAGTATAAACTTCTCATATTTTCATTTAAAAATAGTATAAACCACACCTAAAGAATTATATCTAAATTTTCTTCATAAAAAATTCCTTAGAAGTGATTTATACTATTTTCTAAGAGGAAAATAGGAGAAATTTGGGTGTAAGAGAGGAAAGTATAAACTAGTCATATTTTCATTGAAAAATAGTATAAACCACACTTGAAGAATTATATCTAAATTTTCTCCATAAAAAATTACTTTTTATATTCATACATTCACGGATAAGTGCTTTTACTTCTGTTGGAAAATGAATTTTACCACAGTTTTACGGGACGAGGTAAAGAAGAGTGTGAAACAAGGGGAAAAGTGGAACTGGTCATTGATTTTCGATCTCCATCAATAATATTTTTTGAATTTTTAAAATTGCGTTACTTTTTACCTCGGTTGAAAATTTTTGTTTTAATCTATTTTTTTCATTTCAATCACTACAACACGGAAGGCCTACGAAAGCGCTTATTTTGGGCTTTAAAAGCGCTTTAAAGCGCTGTGAAAGCCAGCGCTGGCATAGGTAACAAAAGCGCTTCTAAAAGCGCTCTGGTAGACCCCCCTATAAGAGCGCTTTTCTGGAAAAAGCGCTCTGGTATCCCCCCTATTAGAGCGCTTTTTCTGGAAAAAGCGCTCTGATAGCCCCCCCTATAAGAGCGCTTTTCCAAAAGCGCTTTCGTAGGTTGCGTTTTTTATTTTATTTTTTATGCTTTTTTTTTATAAACCTATTATTTTTATAATTTCTAAACCTGCATTTATGGCAGCATTCTTTCATGAACCTGTAATTTACCATTGTTATCCCATAAACCTATAATTTACAATCGTAATCCCATTATTTCAGTAATCTCATTATTTCAACAAAGAAGCGATTTCGATTATATACTAAACATGCATTATAATTATACCATTGTAATTAATCCAAAATATATATACACCGATTCACATATTTCTAACATGAAAACAACTAAACCAATTCACATGACATTATAACAATAAGAAAATCATCCCTAAACAACTAAATCAACTAAATCGGTCCTAGTCCTGCAAAGTCTGAACATCTTCAAATGACTGAAAATCTTCACAATCTGCAAAATAAAAATAATATAATCAAAATAAGATTATTATTATATAAAGGCTCTAAAATAAGAAGGTAAAGAGTAGAACGAGTATATATATATATATGTCGTGTAAAAAGAATAATCAAATTAAATATATCAATAAATACAAATTAATTTATTAATATTTAGGACTTTATATATCTAACTTGAATACATGGAATGGAATATCATTTATTGTAAATTAGTTCAACAAATTTTGTACATAAAGTTTACCTTAAATTTAACACAGCCACGTCATATAGCCCAGAGGGATAAAGCAATATAGATCACTAACAATAATCCTGTCACAGACACCCTCAAGAACAACATTAGCTACATGTTATTGATAGGAACACTATTAGAAACTCAACCAACAGCATGTCAAACAATTACAGAATTTGAGAAGTTGTTACCAAATTGATCAAAAGAGCCCAGTATCCTTGTGAGCTTTCTACTATCTCTTAGCAATATAAGAAGTTTCTCTGCAACAACAATTAATGTAAAGTTCACAACCAATTGACAGGAAAAATTAGACACAAATAAAAGTTGAATATTAATTTCTATGACAAATAATACATGACAACTAGTTACTACTACTTACCCTTCAGCGTTTTCCTTCATCTTTGAGCTATGCTATATCTACACTTATTTTCCTACACTTGTATATTACACCGTATATTTTAACACAGATAGATACTTGTGCACAGAAATTAAGATAGAATAAATTAATAAAAAATGAATTGTATACCTTGTATGTAGAAAATTACGGTGTTGGTGTAAGCTAGGGGTGTATGTTTACTCAATCAATAAATGTTGCAATAATGAGAAGGGGTTGTTGGACTAGAAATTTGAAGGTTTTGTTGGACTTAACCTGCATCGCCTCATTTCTATCCAAGTTGTATTGTGTCACAGAATATGAATCAAATAACTGTACCCCGAAGGATCCTGCCACAGAAGACTTCGGGGTACAATACTTGATTCATATTCTGTGGAACATAATCGGCAGGGGCACATTGTGTTCTATCCTTTACCAGTCCATCCACTGTTTGAAGCTCAACCTACAATAGAAAAACGTGATTATTACTAACTACATATAGAAAATCTTGAATCATGTTAATTTCCAGATACATTATATTGAAAAAAAAATTAGAATGTGAAAGCTAAAAGAGTTCAAAAGTGATCAATCCTGGAGGCCCTTTAAATCAATTCATACTAAATTAAAAAGTGTATAAAACTATAGATAATACATCTATAGATGTAAATACTAACTTCACGGATCTAATGAAACTTTTATTCCAAAAACAAATTACTTGAGTTTTTTTTTTCTGCATAAAAACCTAACAAACTTTGTCTTCAATACTCTAAATCACTGATAAAAACCTAACAAACTTTGTCTTCAATACTCTAAATCACTGATAAAAACCTAACAAACTTTGTCTTCAATACTCTAAATCACACTGATAAAACCTAAATCACTGATAAATTAAAAAAGCCCCAATAATATTAACTATAACCCTAAATAAAATTTTGTATTTTTGAAAGCAAACAATGAAAAGAAGGAAAATTTCCGGCACAAAACCCTAACCTGAACAGAGAAGAGACGGTTGAAGGGTGGCGATGGAGTGAGGAAGGCGGTGGCGGAGTCGGTTGAAGGCTGGAAAGGGAGTGAGGACGGCGGAGAGGGAGTGAGGACGGCGGAGCAACGAAAGGAAGAAGAAGGTTCGCGTGTTTTGGATCTGAAACAAAACGCGTGTGTTTGTAAAATATATAATTTTTTAAATGGGCTACCAGAGCGCTTTTCAAAAGCGCTTTAATAACACCCCCTACCAGAGCGCTTTTATCCCAAAAGCGCTTTCGTAGCACCCACCCTATAAGAGCGCTTTTAAAAGCGCTTTCATAACCCCCCTACCAGAGCGCTTTTTAAAAGCGCTCTCATACCCCCCCCCCCTACCATAGCGCTTTTTGAAAGCGCTCTCATAACCCCCCCTACCAGAGCGCTTTTTTTGCATCATTTTCCCTTGTTTATTAATTTTGTTTTTAGCGAGCCCTACGAGAGCGCTTTTGCTAAAAGCGCTTTAGTAGCTGCGCTGCTACAGCTTAAATTTGGCGTAGTGAATCTACAAAGCATTGAATTTGTTGACAAATTCTATCTTCCTCTTAATCATCATCTCATTATCAAGAATAACATCATTGTTGGAGTTAACAGCGAAAAACCTCCATTGAAACACAAAATGAAGAAGATGAAGATGACAAAATTGTATATATATATATATAGAGAGAGAGAGAGAGAGAAATAGAGAAAATGTAACTAACTTTCTATCTCAAATGTGAAAAACTGAATTATGTTATAAATGCAACTATTAATGGATTTATATACTAACACCCAAATATAAATGCTAACCAAATAAATCTTAAATACAAGTTAAACTCAAATGCAAACGAAATGCAACTTAACACCTTGAATTTTAATTACAACTAACATCATCTCTTAATTTATATTCAAGTTAGAATCAACAACACCAATTTCATCCCTTAAATTGATTAAGTGTTCAATCTTGATAGTCTTGGTCAGCATATCTGTAAGTTGCTTCTAAGTGCTATAGTGAACAACTTCAAGCACTTTATTCGGAACTTGATTTCATAGAAAATGATACTAAGTATCTATATGCTTGCTTCTCCCATGCAACATTGTGTTCTTGGCAAGGTTTATTGCTTACTTGTTATCAATCATCAGCTTGACTAGTTTACTCACCTTAAACTTCAATTCATGCAGCAAATTCATCAACCAAACAACTTGACAAGTTGACACTGCTCCAGCAATGTATTCAACTTCACTTGTTGACAATGTAACCATTGGTTGCTTCTTGGAACACCAAGAAATGAGAGCACCTAGATACATAAACATGTGACTTGTAGTGCTACTTTTGTCAACTCTGTCTCCATTCTAGTCAGAGTATGAATAGAAAATCAACTCAACATCATCTGATATTGACACTCTAGATGGAAACATAATTCCATGCGTTAGAGATTCTTTTACATACTTGAGGATTATGACTACAATTCGATAATGTGATCACTTTGGTTTACTAATAAGCCTACTCTTCATTCCAATTGCATAGCATATGTCAGGTCTAGTATTGCACAAATATCTTAGAGAGTCAACCAATTGTTTGAAGGTTGTAGCATCTACATCCTCACCCTCTAGATAAGAGTATAACTTATGGTTTGTTTCGGCAGGTGTGACTGCAGACTTAATGTTCATCAGATCAAACATTTTTAACAACTCAAGTTCTTACTTTAGTTGATGCATAATGATTCTCTTTTTAGAATATATAATCTCCATCTCTATAAAATATACCATATTTCCAAGGTCAGTCATATAAAAAGCATTAACCAGCACCTTCTTGTACTTGTTTATCCCAATAGTACAGCTTCCTATTAGCAATATGTCATCTACATAAAGACCCACCATGATCACATTGCCAATAGAGGTATGTTGCACATACAAACCATACTCTATTTTGCATTTTCTGAATCCCTAATGTTTAAAAAATGAACCAATGTTTAGATTCAAAACTCTTGGAGCTTGTTTAAGTCCATACAGATTTTTATGCCACTTGTACATCATCCCTTCTTTATTCTCTATCACAAATCCTGGAGGTTGTAACATATAAACTTCTTCTTGCAATGGACCAATCAGAAAAGCAGATTTTACATCTAAATGTATCATAGGCCAATTCATATTTGTAGCTATAGCAATCAGTAGTCTGATTAGTTCATGTCTAGCGACAGGTGCAAACACTTCAAAGTAGTTTAAACCGGATTTTTATAGAAATCCTCTAGCAACTAACATTGTTTTGTACTTTGCAATCGACCCATCTAGCTTCAGCTTTATCTTGAAAACCCATCTCACACTAATGGCTTTCTTGTTCTTTGGTAGAACAGTCGATTCGTATGTCTTGTTTCTTTCAATGGCCTTAAGTTCTTCCTTTATGGATTTTACCCACACTTTATTCTTGAGACCATCATCTTCTTCCTATATAAAAGGTAAGTCTTTTAGATTTAGATCAACTTCTTCTTGGTGGAAAGGGATCTCCTTTATGGGTTATGATCCTTGAGCTAGACCTGACTAGTTTTTCAATGGTATGTGTAAGAAGGAAGAGAACCACTTTCGCACTTATTTATAGGATAGCATTTAGGCATGATTGATACCTTTGAAGAGTTAGTTTCCAAGTTTTTTCTAGTTTTCACAAACGAGAGTAAAAAATTATGAGAATGTCTCATATGTTTGGCATTTTAGATGGAGAAGATATCTTTTGTCTATGAGCTCAATCTAGCTAGAGCTCTCTTTCATCATGTGGATACAATTGCCCAATCTTAGTATGTAGAAGGTGGATACTTATAAATGGGACAAGGATTAAGATGGGGGTGAATGTGTCTCTTGATTTTATGACTTTAGCCAGGGCTTCTTGCATTATAAGAAGGAATTGATACCTTTTATTCATCATGGTGTATATCACTTTGAAACAATCCTCAGAAAGATTCTGCATGGGAACCCATTATTAGCGTGATCTCTAGGAAACTAGATTAGTGGAGTCTCGTAGGTTTGTTAGTTTGGGTAAGATATGGATCTTCATTAAATTTGTCTCAACTCTATTTTAATTTTCTATATGTTTTTTGAAATATACCAAAAAAAACTGAGGAAGAAAATTATGATTCTTAAAGGAGATTTCTTTGGGGAGGGGTCAATTGAAGGTTTTAGGTATCTTAGGTTAAATGGTTTAATATATGTAAACCTAAAAGTACATGTGGTTTCAGAGTTAGGTATCTTCATATGGTTAATCTAGCTAGGTAAATGAAGATTTTTTTTCAACTTCGAATCTTATCAATAATATCTATTCAAGTATAAGTTTATACATAAATAGAAGGACAACGCGCAACAATTTGCGTCGCTATTCCTTTTGGATGGAAAAATCAGTCCTTTTAAAAACTACAAACGAGGATAGAGCTTAATCTTTGATGGTTTAGGTTTGTGGAAAGAAATCATATTCTCCTAGTAATATATTTCATCAATTTCTTCCTAAATAAGGGGTAAGTGTTTTAGATTTATATCGACTTGTTCTTGGTAGAAAGGAATCTCATTTCTGGGTTCTAATCTTGAGGCTAGATCTGTCTTGTTTTCCATTATGTGTCTAAGAATGAAGAGAACCACCTTAGCACTTCTTTATGGGGTGACCTTTAGGCATGAGTGATTCCTTTTAAGAGTCAATTTTTGATACTTTTCTAGATTTCGCAACGAGAACCAAAATTTGGTAGGAAGGCTCATGCATGGGATTTTAGGTGGAGAAAATATGTTTAATTTATGAACTCAATCTTCCTAGAGCTCTATTTTGTCATATGGATATGATTTCTCTCTATTAGAAGGTGGATACTTATAGGTGGGACAAGGATTCGGATAGAGTGTTCTTTGTTAAGAGGACCAATCTTTCTCTTGTGGATAATAGTCTTCAAGAACTTTCCTCGTCCAATAGTCTTTAAAAGTTGTAGCATCTTATTTAGGAGAGATAGAGCTCTTCTAAGGTGTTCGTGTTCTTTTGAAAACTTTTTTAGTATAGGATTTCCACTAAGGAAACTCTTCTTTATCATTGGGTGATTCTCAATTATGGTAACAATTCATGTATTTTCCTTCATACTTTGTCGAATTCAACCCGACACATTTCGGCGTTTTGTTTAAGTTTTTCAAATTATTAAGGGATAAGAAGAGAGTTTCCCAGTAAAACTTCTTATAACTCATGTATTTTTCTTGAGTCATAGATGAATTCTATCCTTTACTTGAACTAATATAGGTTCGTGGGACAGCTTTTCCAAGATCAAAGACTGATTGAAGTTTATGGGACTGTTTTTCTGGGATCAAAGTGAGCTTGGTAAAGCATTGTTTTCTTTGTTTTTCAGTTTTTTCTTGCTGGTTATGGCGGATTTTGGTTTGCAATATGAATGGTATGTGGTATGTTTTTTTGGTCTGTTGCATTAGTGTTTAATCACTTTCGATGCTTTAACTATTCTCGATACTTTATTCTTATTTTTATATATTAATATGAGAAAATAAGATATGCACTGATAATGTAAACTAATTTTACACCGTCAACCAATGAACATTGTGTATCCCGCCGAGTCAGATTGAAATTTTTAACTTACTTTATTATGAATCTTGTTGTGAATTACAACAAAATTCAATATCAACTTGTGAGGCAAAGAATAGTAGTAACTAAAATAAATAGTCTACATCAGTAATAATGTGCACAGATAATATAACAGAATAAGGCAAGAAAAAGACAAAGGTTTGTTTAGCCAGTTCGATCAAATAATCTACTCTGGAGGAGAGAGAAGCTCTCCAATTTACTATACTCAGAAAGTTGTTACAAGAGATTACAAATGGGTTACAAGCAAATAACCTTTGCCTTCACGTTCCCAAAAACAAACATGAAGGCGGCCAAAAATTAACCATATTTTCTACCAAAGTGTTTACCACCCTCTTCAACCTTTCAATATATGAATAACCCAAACCCAAGGTGTAAACAAGTGTTTCCTAATTCTCCAATCACCTTAGATAACCCCAAAGGTTTCCCAAAAAACCTTGCCTTTCTAAGGTTTTCCTTAAGAATAGGAAAAACCCTATGATATGTCTTTAAACCCTTGCTCTCTCTTATTGTTGTAAGCTCTAAGATTATCACCCTTTGAACACAACAAGAAGATACATATTTATAATAGCGAAAATCCAAGCCCAAAAAACACAACCCATTAATTATTAGAATATAATATTATAAAAATATTATAATATATTTTATATTAATTTAGACTATTTCTAAATTTATATATATATATATATATTCAATATTCTAACATTAAATAAAGGATCCGCAAATCAAACCAGTCAAATTCGAAATCTGTGAACCGTCCAAATCAAACATTCGTGTTGTTTTTCGGCTTCTTGATTTTTGGAAATCTCGAAACAATTTTTATTTCTCTTCATCAACAAAGGTTTAAGGAAAACTTACAAAAATCTCCACTTGCTTTAAGTCGTTTTAATACCAATTTAACAATCAATAACATTGTTGCTCTCTACCAGGTTAAAACTCTAATCAATAACCCTGGTTAAATTCAAACAACCATATAATCTTGATCTCACCACTAGCATACATTTGTTTCTAATTACCTTTATTGTGCCTAGGTAATTTAACAAGCTTGCAAGTATGATTTTTCAACCACCCTTGACTCCACCTATTTTCAAATGCCTCCCTGAAGGGTTTTCTTCTTTTATTTTGTAGTCTTTCAACCACATTAAAAACATAATATCCACGGCTAACATAATCGTCCCTTTGAGATGCTATAATAACCATATGTACCTTATCATGAGTCAAATGATAATCAGAGATCTCTGTAGTCGTTCTCTCACTACTACAAGTATCCATAGTAGGAAACTCCACCTCAAACTGAGTTTTCTCAGTTATAGTTTCTCCCCTTGTTTCTCCCTTGATTTTCATTATTCTCCCTCTGGATAAATTATCTACCAACCAAGTAAGTTGTTTCATCTTCACATCTTCCCCAAATACTCAATAACAACTCAGTGGTAACGTGCATTTTTATCCCTTGATTCTTGCAAAATTCATTATATTCCTCTGAAACTTTCTCAAGGCATTCATAACGCCTTAAATTCAAATCCCATGGTTCTTCCTTGTTATGAAAGCCTCCACTAATTAACGATATGAATAACAACATTTGAACCTTCTAAAATATATATACCACATATTTTAGACTCTTTAGCAATAATCAATTCATCACATAAAATCTTCAACACTCCATGTTTAACTCTATTACAATAGTCTAGATCATCAAACATACTTATAGATAACAAATTTCACTTGAGTTACGGAACTGGTAACACGAAAATGTATCTTATATTCTAACCTGATTCACATGATATTTAGTGTCTTTTTATTATGCTTTCTATGGTATTATGTCTTATTATGTTCGTGTTCCAGGTACTTGTCGATTATAGAGCGTCCATGCAAGAAAACTGGAAAAAGAGCAAAAAAGGGAAGAAAAAGAGAAAAAATCAAGTCTCTGGTCCATGGAGTTCGCCATGGCTGGATGGCAGTCGCCACTTTGTGTGTAGTCCAGAAAAGGAACCGCCAACTAACAACACTACTTTGGAGGTTTCTCCCATTGTCTCCACTACTCTCACATGATCTATGGAAGTTAGAAAACAAAATCCCTCCTATAAATAGACCTTGGAATCAACATTCAAGGCATCCAAATTATCGCACGGAAGCGTTGTTCGTAGTTTTTAGGCAGAAATTACAAATGTAAAAGGAGTAGTTTCTCATATCGAGGAACTACTCCATTAGTATTTAGGCTCGTAATCTATAACTGCTTGGATCAAATCTTGTCGTCATTAACATAAATCGTTCTGTTTCATTTATTCTTGTTCTCGGGTTTTATTTTACTTGCATTAATATTATTATTAATTGCTTGTTTAATTTGATCACCATGTTGTTTCTTATCATAATATGCATGTTTAATTTGTTTATAGTTAAAAGTATGTCTGACTAAATAGTCTAGAGTTCGGTATGTGAGGACCGTCGTTTTCGACGATACTCGGTAATAATCTTGGCTTGGTCTTTATTTGAAATATTTTGTTTTGGTCTTTCTTTTTAAGCTTAATTTAAATAACTTCGTCACCAGAGTGAGAGGTTACTTATAATGATTTTGTCACGAGAGTGCGAAATTAACTAAGGTTCAAACCGGCACTGTGAGAGTGTGAGGATCAAACCGGATAGTAAGAACGGGGCATCGATCCTAAAGATGGCGAGAGCGCTTTAGGTATTGATTGGGAATTAATTAGTTTTCAAAATATGTTTCTTAATTAGAATGGCCAAGCGAGAGCAAAATCTCATGGTTAGGGAACATGAATTTACTCAATACCACAAGAGTGCGAGGTTTAGTCTTTAAATTGACATTTTCTACTAATCACACTTTTAACTTCAGTTTAAGTCAATGAGTTACAGAGCCCCCGAGGCACACGGAGTACACATTTCTACCTCTCTTTTCTTATATCTTAATCCTATTTTAGTCTTATTTCTAGTCTTAGTTTCCCCTTAATCAATTATTCATGAGCCTTAGCTTTACAAAGAGATGATAGATAATGGTAGGTTGATTGTTGGTCTCTACGGTTTCGACAATCTTTTATATTACTTCGATACATCTGTGCGCTTGCGGACGCACCAGGAACATATCTCACATTATGAATAAGAAGTTCACGATCATCAAACATTTTAAATCTGACTGTATCAATTCATTTTAAATCAAAGTTTCAAAGTATTTTATTCTTGAAAACACATGTGATAAGAGCAAACTGAGTCAATGACCCAACTATCTTTAGTTTCCAAACTCGATACTACTAGTGCACAGTCCCTTTTAAAGTGATCGGTTTTCTGACAATTAAAATAGTTCACCTTTGACTTGTCAGGCCTCTTTGATTTGGAAATCCCTTTATGTTCACCTCCTCCTCTTGACACATTTAAGCCTTCACCACTATCTTTAATCTTCAAATATTTCGACTATGAAAATTCTTTGGATTTCACCGCTGTTTGGACTTCATCTAAAGTAATAGTACCTTCCTTACTATAAAAGAGGACATCCTTAAAGTGATCAAAGGATATAGGGAATGAACTCAACATGAGTAAAGTCTTATCCTCATCATCAATCATCACTTCAATATTCTCAAGATCATCGATAATCTTGTGAAATTTTGTAAGTTGCTCAAATATGGATTTGTTCTCCACCATTCAGAATGAATAGAATTGTTGTTTCAGATACAACCTGTGAGCCAAAGACTTTGTCATATATAATGATTCAAGTTTTGCCCACATAGCAACCGTATTTTTCTCCCTGACGACTTCTCTCCGAACTTTATCCCTGAGGCACAAGATAATGGCACTCCTGGCCTTATCCAAAATCTCGGTCTTCTGTACCTGTGTAAGCCCTACAGGCATCAATATTTCACTCTTCAAAGCATCGATACACTTATCTTAAACTAAAATTGCTTGCATCTTAATTTTCCACAACCCAAAGTCATTGTTATTGGAAAATTTCTTGATCTCCCATCTAACTATGGTGCTCACTTGTAAATAATACCTCTTTGTTCCACGCTCACTGCACCACTTATTGTGAATTACGACAAAATTCAATATCAATTTGTGAGGAAAATAATAGTAGAAACCAAAATAAATGGTCTACAACAATAATAATTCGTACACATATAATATAATAGAATAAGACAAGAGAAAAATAAAGGTTTGTTTACCCAATTCGATCAAACGATCAACTTTGTAGGAAATAGAAGTTCTCTAATTCACTATACTCAAAAGTTGTTACAAGAGATTACAAATGAGTTACAAAAAAATAGCCTTTGCCTTCACGTTCCTAAGAACAACTTGAATAACCCAAACCCAACCGACTTCTTCAACCTTTAATATATTAATATATGAATAACCTTATAAATAACCCAAAGATAACTCCAAAGATTTCCCAAAAACCTTGCCTCTCTAAGGTTTCCTTGAGAATAGCCAAAACCCTATGTTATGTCTTTAAGCCCTTGCTCTCCCTTGTTGCTGTAAGCTCTAAGATTATCACCCTTTAAACACAATAAAGAGATACATATTTATAATAGCAAAAACTCAAGTCTAAAAAACACAACTCAATATTTATTAGAATAAAATATTAAAAATATCTTATAATATATTTTATATTAATTTAGACTATTTCTAAATTAATATATATATCCAATATTCTAACATTAAATAACGGATCCGCAAACTGAATCGGTCAAACCCGAAATCCGTGAACTGCCTAAACTTGACATTCTTATTGTTGTTTTATAGCTTCTTGATTTTTGACAATCTTAAAACATGATTTCTTTGTCTTAATCAAACTCTATTAATATTTGTGATCACTCTTATACCCTTAAATTTTGGTTGAGTATCTACCCATTATTTATTAATAGAATGTCATCTCATTTTTTTATAATTATTTATTTTAAATAAATTTTTCCGAAAGGTATTAATATTTAAATAAAATTCATAGATACTTAGGAATTTATCTATTAATATATAATATTTTGTCACTAAAAAATTTTACAACAATTTTAACATAATTAAACAAATTCATCTTTTAAATAAAGAGTTTAAAGATAGTGCACTTTCAGTGTAAAACAGTTTTACACATACAACCAATCAAAATGCTTTAATTTACCATGTAATTTCAATTTTTTAAAATTAAAAATAAGATTTGTTCTGATACATGTCTCTCATTGATTGACACTATAAAAATCCTTTATACTGTCACTACATTTTTTTCTTAAATAAAATAATTATGCGATTCCTATTATACATCAAGATTTATTTGCTACAATAAGGTAAATTATTAAAAGTAATCATCTAAGGAATGCAAATAGTAAAAGTGGTAAATAGTTTTTAAGATATGTACAATCGATCCATTTATTTTTTTTAAATATACATAACCATCACTTTTAATTCTTAATTATTTTTCATAATTTAAAGATAATTGAAGAGAAAGAGAGAGATAAAAAAAAAATCCGAGGACCACTTTTTAAAAAAACTGATTTAACTAATTGAGGACCATATTTTAACGTAACATCATTGTACGACATTGCGTCCGTCTTTTATGCATTCCTTTTTCACCGGTTCGTATTATTTATTCTATCTTTCTCTTTTAATCTTTTAAGTCAGTCTAAACAACATAACTTGAGACAATACGGTGATAGTGATGATAAACATAAATAAAGATGATATTGTCTTTTTAATATAATCAACAATCAATTTACTATATATTTCTTTTATCTCATATATATTTCTTCTATCTCACAATAACGGTCTTCTTTCTTATTTTTATCTGTTTTAAATTATTTATCTTTTTAGAATATTAATGCTATATTTATTATTATTTTTCATTGATTAACTCTTATTTATTATTTATTGTATTTTGATTCATTTAACTACTCTATTATCTATTATTAAGAGATTAATTGGAATTCACGGTCAAAGTAACTTTACACCGTCATCCAATGAGAATGAGTGATTTTGATGAGATAATTATGGAAGAAATAGTTATTAAAATGATTTAATTATAATTTATTTATTTTTATTTTTAATTCCTTATTTATATGTCAAAATTACTCATTCTAATTGGATGACATTGTAGAGTTGTTTTACATTGCCAGTATATTCCAATTAATCTCTATTATTAACAAGGCCGGTTAAGAGGCTGTGCAAGCAGACCAGCTGCACAGGGCCTCACCTTTATTGGGGCCTCAATTTTTCAATTTTTTTTAATCTTCTACTAATTAATGGTTAATGAATATTATAGTAATATTATTAGAATGATATCCTTACATATATCTAATCATTAAATAGAGGTTACTCAATTTATTAAGATAGAATAACATTACTACATTTATTTTATTTTTGTTATTAATGGATCTTTACATTATTATTTATATTTTAGGCAAATGAGCAAATGCTATTAGCACTACTTTAAATATATTTTTTACAAGGCCGGTTAAGAGGCTGTGCAAGCAGACCAGCTGCACAGGGCCTCACCTTTATTGGGGCCTCAATGAATAACATTACTACATTTATTTTATTTTTGTTATTAATGGATCTTTACATTATTATTTATATTTTAGGCAAATGAGCAAATGCTATTAGCACTACTTTAAATATATTTTTTATTTACGTAACAATTCTAAAGTCTAAAATTAACTTGATAGTTACTCTACTCACTCCTCTAAACATAACATTTTTTAAATTTTCATTTATTATTTTATGTATATTAAATTTCTTTAAAATTGTTTATGATACTCACTATTTTTTATAAAATGTTTTTAATAATTTTATATATAAGAATTATAAATTTATCATCTCTATTTTGAAATTTGGTGTGAGCATTACAAATGATAAAATAATAAAATTTTGTGACTAATAGTTAAAAAAAACAGTTTTAGAAAAATAATATACACTATTCTTATATTTATTATTACTAATTGAATTAACAAATTATCTTTTTTTTTAAATATTAACAACTCTTTTTAATTCTCATATGATTCATATAATGAGTATACAAAATTTTACATACCATTTGATTGATCTAAAATTGTAAAAGGTTTTAAAAATTTAATGATATTTTGACCTAATTAAAATCTAATTATCATATAATTAAAAAGATATTTATTATGTTTCTAGCACTTTTCACTTACTTGATCAATTTGATTAGTTAGAATAATGCTTTTTAAATGGTTAAAAGAATAAATTAGCTTAAACTTGTATTTTTAGGTCATTTATAAGATTATATATTTTTTATGTTATTGATGGTATTTATAAGTTTTTATTTATATAATTTAAACAACTTTTTTTCAATTTTTGTGTTTTTTTATTAAGTCCCGACTTTAACATTAGAACAGGGCCTCCGATCATCTTAAGACGGCCCTGATTATTAATAAGGTTATTTTAATAAAAATATTTATTTTATTAGTAAAATCAATATAATTAATCATTACTTTAAAAAAGTATGAAAATCTCAAATAAAACATTTATTATAAGACGGAGAAAATATTTGCAAATTAGATGATACGTTAATTTTGGCTTTGGCTAATATGCATAAGGATTTTACTTATGCACCATGCATAAGCCTACATAAGCCACTGGATCATGTTTTTAATCAAGTATTGAGTATTGAGTATTGAGTATTGAGCGGTGAGTATTGAGTATTGAGTAATAACAATTGATGTCTAGAATTTGATCCAATGATCCAAGGGTCCATAATAATCTATGCATGGTGCATAGATTTTTATCTATGCACGGTAGCTGCACCCGTTAATTCTCATATTTTATTACCTAAACAAAACAATATTATTTCATTCTCTTAAGTGTTTTGGATTTAATGAAACTTTCTGCACTTGGATATCTGTCATTCTCCACTCTGCTACCATGTCCATTGCGTTCAATGGTAAGCAGGCTGGCTACTTTAGATGTTCAAATGGGGTGAGACAAGGTGATCCTTTGTCTCCCCTTCTTTTTTTGTCTTCCTGAGGAGGTTGCCTATGATTTCATAATGAAACCTAGTGTGTCTGCTTCTTGGTCTTTTTTTCCTTGGGATAACTGTATACCTCCTTCTGATTCCTTGCTTGTGTGGAGATTTATTCATAACAAAATTCCCTCTAATGATAATCTTAAAACTCGTGGTTGTTGCTTCCCCTCTATGTGCTCGATTTGTAGAAGTTCTTCTGAATCTGCTCAGCATATATTCTTTGAATGTGCCTTCTCCGAGCAGCTGTAGAATTGGTTATCCAGCAAGATTCTTTGTTCTCCAATTGCATCGATTGGAGACTATTTTTCAGTTTTAAACAAGGACTGGTCTCCCCAAGCTAAGCTAATTGTTTCTTCATGCTTCACCACTATGTTCCATCAAATTTGGAAGGCTAGAAATTCAGCAAGATTTGATGACAAGCTATCTTCATGGGAATACTACCGGTCGGTTATTCTTTCTCAGATCAAGCTAACTGGCAGTAACAATTCTAAAACTTCAAACTCTGATATGAACAGTTTCATGGTTCTTAAAGCTTTTGACATTAATGTTCACCCTCGACCTCCTAAAAGGTGCATTGAAGTCATTTGGGCTCCTCCCCCCATGGGATGGATTAAGTGCAACATTGATGGCCTTGCAAAAGGTTCTCCGATGACAAGTTCTTGTGGCGGAATTTTCAGAAACGACAGAGTCGGTCATATGGGAAGCTTTTGTGCTTATCTTAACGAAGGAAACTCTGTTTCGGCGGAGATGATGGCTGCTGTAATGGCTATTGAGTTAGCCAAAGACAGAAATTGGTCTAAATTGTGGATTGAAACAGATTGTTCTTTAGTGGTGCAAGCTTTTTCTAATTCTAACCTTGTTCCTTGATTCCTCAAATCTCGTTGGCTTAACTGCTGTGCGTATACTCTTTGTATGAACTTCATGGTTACGCACACGTTTCGTGAAGCCAATTTTTGCGTCGATTTATTGGCTAAAACCAAAACTTTCACTTGGTTTGATAGATTACATTATAATTTGTATAAGGACTTTTTGCTTGACAAGCAAGGCACTCCTAGGTTTAGGCTTTGTAACTAATGGGCCTTGTCTTTCTTTTGTCCTTGTAATTCCTTTTCTTTTTTAATGAAATCTCTTTTTGATTAAAAAAAATAATATTATGATTCTTAAGTAACTTGATTGATTACAATCCTTATAAATACACGTTTATTTTATGTAAAAAAGGTTTCGGTATATTTTAAATTGTGATTCACAGTATTAAAATTAATTTGTTTTAATAAAGATAAATTTTAAATTTAAGAAATTTATTTAATGAGTCTCATATTTATAAAGTAAAATTATTATAAATGTTATTATTTATAATCTAATATTTTAAATGCATGTCAATCCAAATTTGTAAATATAAAGTATTTGTTAAATGATTGTTAAATGATTATGTGTAATACCGATGACTGATTTATTATCACAAAATAATTTCATAAGACCTTCGAGCTTTATTTTCAAAACTTTCGGCATTGATTTCATCCATAATAATTCCCAAATTCTTAGTGCCATAATCATGAATTCTACTTCAACGCTTGATCGAATAACTACATTTTGTTTCTTACTCCTTTAAGTAACAAGGTTTTTAGACAAAAATATACAATAATATGAAGTACATCTTCTATCAATCATAAAACCTGCAAAATATTAAACATCAATCAATCTAAGTTTCCATAATACAAATGATTATGTGTAATTTCTACATCTCTAAGTAAGGGCATTCACTGTGGAGTTTGTGTCGATTTTTCCAGACAAAAATTAATTTGATTCAAATATAAGTTTACTCATGGTTCTCTTTGATTTTGTATGACTAGTTATAAAAAATCTGATCTGAACTAATTTCATATGATTTAATTTGGATCGATTTTTGGATATCTAAAATATAAATTATAATTTTTTTATTAATATTAATATGTGGATCAGATTTTAATAAAAAAAATAAAATTACAAAATTAAAACGATTGATTATATTAAGAGTTTAAAGGTAGTGCACTGACAATGTAAACTAACTTTACACATACAACCAATCAAAATCCTTACATTTGCCAAGTCATATTAGTTTTTTTAAATTAAAATTGTATTTTAATTGGATGCATGATTGTGATTGATTGACAATATAAAAATATTTTATACTGTCAGTGCATATCCTTTTTTCTCTTATATTAAAACCAAATGAGATATTAAAAGTAGTGTAACAACTATTTTGCCCCTACCATACGGGGGGAATTCCCAAAACAACCCTATAAAAAATAGAGATTACATCCTTGTAATTTCAAGATTCCTTTATTTTCACTCCTCTGGAGATAAAATCAACAAAAAGGTGACATGGCGCTGCTGTGTTGGCTTTTTTTATTAATTTTTAATGACGTGAATATTTTTATTAATTTTTTATTTTTTATTTTATTTTTAAATGGCACGTGACCTTGGACCTTTTAAAGCAAGATCACGATCCTTTGTTCTACCAAAGAGCTAAATACTTTTATTTGATATATTTCTTCCCCAAGTATATTTATAACACTTATTTACATTAAATCTTATTTTGAATTAATTTAAGCCTTAATTGTGGCCAATTAAATTTAATTGATTTATAATATATAATTATATAAAAAAATTCAATAACTTAAAGTGAAAATTAGAAAATTATTAATGATAAAATTAATATAAAAATGATAAATATTAAACTATTAAACTGAAAGTAATAATTATTAAAAAATAATTATTGAAAATAAATAAACGTATTTAAAATAAAATAAATATAATATTAGTGAACTAAATAAATTATATATAGTATTTTTAAATTTAAATTAATAAATATTTAACTGAAATTAGCGTTTTTAATAAGTTTAACTTAAAATTAATAAATATTTTAGCATTTTCAAACGAAATAAATAAATATTAAAACAATAAATATAAAACTGAAATATTTTAACTTAAAATTAAACTGAAATTATTAAATGAGAAAAGGGGTGATGCAATGACAGTGTAAAATATTTTTACACTGTCAACCAATCACCACCCATATATCTAATTAAACCACTTTTTTATTTAAAAAAAAATTAATGACATGGAACATTTATGATTTTCTATTGGATGACAGTGTAAAACTATTTTACACTGTCAGTGCACTACCTTTTAACTCTTATTAAATATTAATACAAAATTAGTGTTTTTAATAAATTTAACTTAAAATTTAATTTGTTACTAAATAATATTTGTGTAATTTTAAATTGCATAATTTTAATTTATTAACAAATTAAAAGACTGAATAAATTAAAATATTTAGTAAATATGTAATTTTAATTTTAATTTTAATTTGTTTAATTTAATAATACAAATTAAAATACTTAATGAATTAACATATTTATTAATTTCAGTTTACAAATGCTAAATATAATTTATTTAGTTCAATAATATTATATTCATTTTATTTTAAATATATATATATATATATATATATATATATATATATATATATATATATATATATATATATATATATATATATATATATATATATATATATATATATATATATATATATATATATATATATATTTAATAATTGTTACTTTCAGTTTTATATTTGTTATTTTTATGTTAATTTTATCATTTATAAGTTTGTATATTTTACTTTCAGTAATGTTATATTTAATAATTGTATAATATATGGTTGAATAATACTTATTTAAAATCAATTTGAGAAATAAATAGTACCTATGTGATATATACATATTGATGCAAGTTAAATAACAAAGAATACAAATATCCTAGTTGACAATGGTATTATAGTTAGGAGTGTATTGTCTTGGTTTCAATTTTGACAATGGTATTTTGAATTTTAACAATTTAATAATAATAATAATAAATTAATAAAATTAAAATAAATAAAAATATAAAAGATTATTACATGGAATTAAAAAAATTAAAAAAAGAAATTAAATTCCACATCAGCATATCAGCATTCCACATAAGCATATTAGCATTCCACGTAATAAAACAACAACAAAAAACAAAGCAGTGCCACATCACTATTTTTGTTGACCAAATGTGTTTTTTTATAGAGTTGTTTTTGGGATTCACCCTATATGACAGGGGGACAAAATAATGATTAACCCTTAAAAATAAATAGATAAAATTAAATAATAAATAGTATTAAAAATATATTAAATATCAACGAATAGTAAATTTATGTAATATATCTATAGTGTTATATTTTTAAAGGACCTAACTAGAGCAATGACTACAGGTTTCCCCAAGGCTTTCATATCATCCAAAGAAATATGAGATAAGACGTTTCTTGGGAAAAAGGAGAAGTCGGGGTCATTAATTGACCCACGCCCCCTTGAAAATAGAGATTCAACGATCCATCATGGATTAGGTGAGCGATGACCTTTCTCAAGAAAACTCTGGGCCTAAAGCCTTTATATATACCTCTTCCCCAATGGGAGAGAAGGACATATCTTAACTCATACATATCATACCTCACATATGCTTACATCTAAGCACATAACTCGTGTATTAAGCCTTTCACCTCGTGTGAACATACGCTTATCTCTAAACCACCACAAAACACCACCGTACATGGATTCTTACAAATGTGGGCAAGCCTTAACCACCTTACATCGTAACATACCTACTAAGGCCTCTGAGTGTTATAGCTCTTGTAGAGGGTAACGCACACACCTGTATTTTTTTCCAATAGAGTGATGCCCACTGTGGGACTCCGATAAAATTAATTTGGGCCATACCTCCTTTACACTAACTCATCTCATCTTCCCTCCGAAGATGGCCGATAAGACTCTACATTCCAAGACAAACACCATTGTCGGAGCTTTCGCTGATAGAGGTAGCTGTAGTTCTTCCCGAAGGAAATACACAAGACAGGTGCTGGCTGAAAATGTAATATCTATTGGTTTTCCCTCAGGCCCGCGAGGGGAAATATGGATTAACATCACCTTTTCCGAAGAGGATGCCCTTGGAGCCAATCTTCACGATAACGACCCCCTGGTAATCATTGTTCAACATAGTAATTGAGATATCAAAATGGTATTGATAGATCTTGGTAGCTCTGTTGACGTTCTGTGTTGGGACGCATTCTAAAAACTAAAGCTCGATCCTAACTATGTCAAAGTGTTCACGACTTATTAACAATAATGTTAGGTGAACATGTACAAGTAATGGGCCATGTGACCTTAGAAACCACACGTGGCTACGGAGCAGGCACCAAGGTGATTGATCTCACCTTATTGTGGATGCCTTGTTGCTGCATAACATCATCCTTGCGCGAACATCCATCAACGTGTCAGGGGCGATCATTTCCACCATGTACATGGTCCTAAAGTATCCACTGCCTTGAGGGCGAGTCAGTACAATCTGAGATGACCAACATATTTCTTAAGAGTGTTATCAAAGTAGCTTGGAGACAAAGAGGGAAAAGCTCTCCAAATGGACGTGGAAGAAGAAAGACTCACGCCCACAAAGGACTTGAAAGAGGTTCAAATATACCCTCTTACTCATCATGTTACAAAGAGAGCATTTCACTTTTTGAGGAGGAAAAACAAGAGATAGTCGACCTAGAGCTCCAAACATTTACAGAGATTCTCTGATCTCCCCTGATGCTAGATTGGTACAAGTGTAATTGTGATGGAGCGTATTGTTTCATTACAAATGATAATGTGTGTGGTGGCATTTTTCAGAACAACAATGATGATTTTTTGTTAGCCTACGCAGAAAAGCTAAGTTTCGTTCCAGTGATTTTTACATAATTCACTGCAGCTTTAAAGGCAATTGATATTGTGATTTGTCGTGGTTGGTGAAAGCTTTGGATAAAAACCGATTATTATTTGATGGTTGTCAAAGCTTGCTCTAACCCCATCACAAATTCTACAATATTTTTTAACTCTATGAGTGTGTTTGGATGAGGCAATTAAGAATATTCAAAGAATTTAAAATTCTAAGCAATTCAAATGATTCAATTGGAATTCATTCAATTTTAAATTCTTTTGTTTGGATGAAGTATTAAAATGATTCATTGTTAAATTTTTTTGTCATTTTCATCAATTTTAAAATTTTTGGGGCAAATTTAAAATATAAAAAATAGGGACTAATTTGTAATTTTTGAAAATTTTAAGGGACCATTTTGAAAATTTGGAAAATTATTAGGGACTTATTTGCAAATTTATGATTTTTTTTGGGATAAACTTACAATTTTAATAAAATATTGGATCATTTTACAAATTTAGAAAAATTTATAAGAAACAATATAACACTCAAGTTATGGAGCAATTTCAAATTCTTTACTTTTTGGTGTCATTTGAAATTCTTTAAATTTAACTTGATTAAAATACTTCATAAATTTACATCATTTTAACAATTTCTCATATTTTTTATCCAAACAATGAATTTTGGTCAAATCATTTTCAATTCTCTCAAAAAATTACTTTTCCTTATTAAAATGCTCCATCCAAACACACTCTTTGAGAATTAGAGAGAGTTTCGTAATGAACAAATTATGTATACTTTTTCTTTGTCGATTTTCTCTTTGGATGTAATACCTTTGCTTTTATTAAAAAAAATCCTCACCCTATTTACTTTACTATTTTGTTAAATTTGTTTCTTTGATGTAATAAACCAATCTTTCTATTAAAAAAATATAAATTAATTATTCATTAATTAAAAAAATTTAAAAAAATTATGAAAGTTGAACAGTGGTTCTTATAATCTACTTAATATAAATTCAAAGAAGTCATGATGGTAACCCTAGCCACATGTCATCTTTGAAAACAATCCTCGCCACATGTCATTTGGTAATAATTCTAAATACAAACCCTAATTGTACAAACTCTATATTAAAATAAATAATTTTCATTTGGTAATAATTCTATATACAAATTCTAATTATACAAACTCTATATTAAAATAAATAATAATAAAAATAAACCATCACTATTAATAATAATAATAATATAATATCTAACTAATAAAAATATTAAAATAATAATAATAATAATAATAACAAAAATATAATATAATAACCAACTACCACAATTATACTAATATTCTATAACTCAAATATATTCTATTTTATGTTTATAGTTTTTTATCTCTCTTTTTTAAGCATTATAATAAATAAAATAATTAACTTTTGTTACACATCATTTTAATAATATTGTGTTTTTATATGAGTAAAAGGTATGGTTTCTATTTTATTTTATACATCAATTGAATCCTATAAATTATGTTATTTTTATTTATATTAATATGATAATAATTATTAACTATCTCTAAATATCCTTTAAAATTAAATAATTATTTACAAAAAATAAAATTTAGTTGTAAGCTATAATTGATTTAGTTTTAAGTTACTAAACTATTTAAGAGTTATGTAATGATAAAGTATTTGATTTATTATAATATTTAAGTGATATATATTTTGAATAATTGATTTATTTTGTTAAATGGAAGAGAATATGAGAACTAATTTAAATTTTTTACCATAAATTTATATTTAAGAATCTAAATATCACTATTTAATAATAAATTTTAGAATCATCAATGTCTATAAATTAAATTGAAAAAAAAAACTCTTTAATGTTTCATTTTAATTTTCATAATCATTTTTTCTTTAATTTAATTATTAATGTGAGTATAATTAATATATTGAGATGATTATATAAAAATTTTCGATTAATTAATGATGTAATTGACCCATAATAAATAATAGTCTTCTATATTTCATGTAATAATCAATTCATTAATCAGGTCACAACATATTTTTTCCACTACAATAAATAAATAAATCATGAAAATATGAATCAATAAGGTAAGATATAATATAATTTTAAAAATTTTATTTTTTTAGAGAATATATAATTAAAACTTTTTTTGGACTTGACATTGAATAAAAAATTCTTAGGTTTTATAAATTATATATTAAACACTAAATTGAAAATTACAATGATTAATAAAAAATAATAGATACAAATAATTTTATATAACACTTTTTATAATAATGTAGTATTCACGTAAATATAACATATCTTTCTAATTTAAAGAAAATAATTGAAATTTTTTATGTATAATTTATTAACATTCTCACACTATAAAATTTTATTTTGTATTTAACATAATTTTAAAGCATATTTAATCATATAAATATAATTAACTTTACTTAATCAAATATATTATTTCGTTTAAAAAAATTAAGGTAAAAATTATAAACAAACCCGTGCAACGCACGGACAAAAAATCTAGTAGAATTAATTAAAATGCTTTAATTTGGAAATTTTCTTTATCCACCCCATGTCTTTTTGGTCATCTCTGACGAAAAACCCAAAATAACCCTAACTTCGGATATGCATTTCCGAAATGCAAAAAAATGTTGTTTTCGGAGATGCATCTCCGAAAACGCTTTTTTTTTTCCAAAATTTGTCTTATTTCTGAAATTCATTTCCGAAATTAGCATTTCGGAAGTGCATTTCCGAAATACTGCGCGTTTTGTAGATTAAACAAAATAGCCCCTCCCCCTATTCATTTTTTCCCTAAATCACCATCAAACTTCCTCTCTTAAGTTTTTTTTGCAAAACCAAGTTTCAAGTCTACATCAAAGCTACTCAAAAGCTACTCAATCACATTCAAAAGTTACTCAATCACTTCAATTGGTAAGTTTCTAAATCTTTAAATCTATTATTCAAATGCATTTTAGGGTGGTTAGAAATTGCAAGAATGATATAGGGGTAGGTTGGTAGTAGTAATTAGGTTGTTTAGAAGCATTATAACATGTTAGAAGTTTGCATTTGAGGTTCTGCCATGGAAGTTGCGGGATTTGGCTTCGTAGGGGTGTTTCGGAAGTTCATTTCCGAAAACACCTCCATTCCCAGTTTCGGAAATGAACTTCTGAAGTGGTCCAGAATTGATTTTTTTCAATTGTTTCGCATTCTTATTGATTTCAATTGTTTTCAAGAATATGGCAGGCAACCCAGCACGCATCAGACAGGGGAGAGAGACCCAGACAGCATCGGCTAGACGCGAGCGGGCGGCGCAGCTAGCGTCGACGCAGGGACGGGGTCGTGTGCGAGTACCCGTGCAGATGGACGAGAGTACTTCCTCATCTGGATCGAGGAGTCGTTTGGCTCGGGTCTCTTCTTCCCGCCAGCAGGAGGTACGAGAGGAGGAAGAGGTAGTTAGATACCAGGAGGCGGAGGAGGTACCGGATGTTGACCCCCCGCACGAGGAGGAAGAGGAGGATGAGGGCTACCCGGGAGGGTCCATTGACACGTCCTTGCTGATTTCCTATCACGAGCACGTCGCTCGACGTGTCTGGGGGGAAGAGGTATTTTTTATAATTTGTCCGACTTTATTATTTAACCGTTTTTTATTTAGTTGTTTATTCCACATTTTCTTAATGGTCTAATTAACAATGTTTTTTTTGTTTTTGTTGTAACAGGAGAGACAGACTTTAAAACAGGTGAACCACGCCCGGAAGATTTTCGGTCTCTTTAAACCAGAGGCGCAGTGGTTTAACGACGCGGTGACAGCTTCAGGGCTAGGTGGGCTGTGCATGACGGGGTATACCACCATCAGCCACGGCATGCAGGGGGCCTTTGTGGAGTGGTGGCACAGGGAGACGTCTTCTTTCCACTTACCGGTTGGGGAGATGACGATCACCTTGCACGATGTGCAGTGTCTTCTCCACTTGCCGATAAGGGGGATGCTGTTGCACCATTCCCGGATCCAGAGGGCCGATGCCATCGAGTGGATGACGATCTATTAGGGTATGATGCCAGATATGGTTGACTTTGAGTGCTAGACGACAAATGGGCCTCATATCCGGTTCTCCACATTGAGCGCTTATTTCAAGCACCACATGGTGGCGGCGGCCGAATCTGAGGATGCGGAGAACGCCCTATTTATGGAGTATCACCGTGCCTGTGCTCTCCGGTGCTGGTTCATGTTTGTGGTAGGCGCTACACTCTTTGTGGACAAGAGTGCAAGATACGTCGACGTGACCTACCTCCGCTACTTCATGGACTTGACTACCGTTCATCAGTGGAATTGGGGGTCAGCTATTCTGGTATACCTATACCAGAAGCTGAATGAGGCCTCCAACTGGAGGACCAGGCAGTTGACCATATCCTGCACACTCCTGACGGTACGTTTCATTTTAATTGTTTCACATTTATTTATGGTTTGTATTTATTTTTAATACATTATCGTGTTTGTGTTTCAGAGTTGGATCATCTCTTACTTCCCCCGCATCCACGACTTCCACGTTGATTATGCGTATAAGGACGCCATGCCCAGGGCCGCCTGATACGTTCTCCTGAGGAGGAACAATACAGTGGGACCATACCGTGGGTACCTCGACCGCACGATGCATGATGCACGATGACATCAGTTGGAGGCCATTCAGCGACTACAGTGCTGCTATCGCCTTTGACAACATCTCATTATATTCTGGCTTGTATACAATAATAAAGTT
>NC_081182.1:5778491-5813458 GCF_029867415.1 Vicia villosa | reverse complement strand
ATTTGATTTTTTTACTTTAGATATTTAGATATGAATGTTCAAAATATTCTAGACATTGTGTGGTGTGGTCACGTATAAATTTTGAGCATATAGTAATAAAATCATTGAAATATTAGTTATAACAAGTATTTCTTCCGTCCCACGATCAATGATACAGCTTATTATTTCATACAAATTAAGAAAAATGATTAAAAGTAAGAGAGAATAATATTTTTACTATAGTACCCTTATTATGTATTGGGAATGATGAAACTTTTACTCCCTCTAGTCTCATTTACAAGAAAAAATTCTTTTTTAAATATATTGAATAAATAATATATTTGGACAACATACTGTCAAAATACATTATTTATCAATATATCTAAAAAGAGAATCATTCATTTTGAAATATTATTTCATTTCAAATGAGTTACTTATTACAGTTATTGTATAACGGAGAGAGTAATTTTTTTCTTCTTCGATAAATTGTGGATCCCTATGCAAGTGCAAAGAAGATTAAATCAATTTGTAGGGAATTGGCATGTCATCATTTTTGCCAAATCAACATTACTTTTGGAGAGTGGGCATCTTTGTTTGCTAGTTGCTTTGCATTTCCATCATCGAGCAATGAAAACTCATGCACGAATTCCAACTCATACTAAAATGGGCTCATTCATCCCTTTGGGCTATCACTTAGGGCCCACTTCACTTTTTTATTGATCATATGTAGTCTAAGAAAGAATTTCTTATTATACCCCTATATTGAAAAACACATTCGAAAATTCGAAAATATCCTTCGAATATGCATATTTGAACACAAATAATTTTTAATTTCAAATGTTTTCAAATATGCATTTCAGAAGTATCTTAATATTTTATTTTCAGAAGTTTTTAAATATGCATATCCGAATTAACTAATATCTCAAATCTCTTTTAATTTTATTTTGATTTTATTTTAAAAATATATTTATTTATAATATGATTACAATATAACCAAAGTGAATTTTTTTTTTTTGGAAGAAAAGATAATTTTATTTCCAAAAGGCAATTAAGTACACGCCGGTCCAATGACCCAGGCTACAAAACAACCAAAACAAATACAAACTAAGCTACTTCAACCATACAAACTAGTGAAGCATCATCTTTGTTCACATGACTTTTCAAGGTTCTGCGTCCACAGCAACTCAATACCACAACTTGTTTAATACTATGCACCAAGTTAGCAAGTTTTTGGTTCTGGAAAATGACATCATTCCGAGCTTTCCAGATATGATAGATTGTTTCTGTAATAGTCATCTTTAGGATGTCTCTACGCCAACCCTTCTTTGTCGTTTCCATAATGAGCCAAGCCTTCTCTCTTTCCCAATCTTGCACCGACCGGGAATAGCCAGTCCAATTCAGCATATGTTTCCAAATAAGATTAGTGTATCTGCAGCTAAAAAATAGGTGAGTCAAGTTTTCAGTACCATGGCAAAACACACAAATCCCATCCGTGATAATACCAATTTTCTCAAGCCTGTCTTTAGTAGGGATTCTTCCTAGCATAACCAGCCATAAGGTGAAACATGCCCTTAGTCGAGCGTGATTGTTGCAAACCAACTTCTTCCAGCAGACTTCACCACGGTCTCCCCTTATATCTTTGTACATATCTGTTGCTCTGAACTTTCCAAGTTGAATGCTTTTTGCCCAGTATTGGCTATTCTGAACCAAGTCTCTACACTTCATTATGCTACACAACATCCACGAACAATTGAGTGGCATTTGCCATTGCACAATAGGCATGTCTTTGATGTAGTAAGCATTGAGCCACCAAATCCATAACTTGTCTGCCTTCTTATGTAGATCCCAGAATAATTGGCAAATAGTTGCCTTATTCCAATCATACAGGTATTTGATGTTTAAACCACCTGCATTCTTAGGGTCGCAAACACTCTCTCAAGCTACTAGAGCTTTCCTGCCAATCGCTTTTCCAGACCAGAGGAAGTTATTGCATATTGAATTAATGATAGTAAGCACTTTTTTAGGAATGGGGAAAACCTGCATCCAATAGCCAGAAATTAAACACTTTTGACCAATTGTTGTCTCCCAGCATAGCTAAGCAACTTAACAAACCAATGTTGGATCCTGTTCAACACTTTGTCAATTAAAGGCTGGCATTGATTGATAGAAAGTCTTCTGCTCGAGAGAGGTACTCCAAGGTACTTGAAAGGTAGCTCTCCCTCCTTAAAGCCAGTAGATGTCAAAATTTTCTGCTTTTCCTGATTACATGTTCCACCAAAATACGCCTTACACTTTGCAGGGTTTGCCTTCAAGCCTGTTGACTCTGAAAACTGCTGGAAGATATGCATCATAGTTTGAACAGAAACTTCATCCCCTCTTACAAATAGTAATAAATCATCTGCAAAACAAATATTACTTATTTGAATTTTAGCACATTTAGGATGATAAGTAAAATTCGGGCATCTACGGAGGTTCACCATACACCTATGCAAATATTCCATCACCAACACGAATAAAAGGGGGGAGATAGGGTCGCCTTGTCTCAAGCCCCTTTTAGCCTTCAGAATGCTACTCATCTGACCATTAATAAGGTATCTGTAGGAAACTGAGCTAACTGCAGTCATAATCCAGCTGATGAATTTCTTGGGGAAACTCATTTCCTGCATTATCATTTCCAGGGCCTGTCACTCAACTGTATCATACGGTTTCTGTAAGTCAATCTGCAGAGTGCACCTAAGGGACAGATGTTTCCTATTGTAACCTCTAAGAAGCTCATGGGCCATTATGATATTATCATGAATGGTTTTACCTAGAAGAAAAGTTGTTTGGCTATCATCAACAATTGCATTAATCACTCTACCCAGCTGATTTGTGAGGATTTTGGAAATAATTTTGTACAAGGTGGTACAACAAGCAATTGGTCGCATGTACTCATTATCTTTGCCTCCTTAGTTTTGGGAATCAGTGTTACCAGAGCACAATTTGCAGCCTTATGGATTCTATTATGCTGGAAGAAATCTTTGACAGCTTTGATCACATCATACTTCACCACCTCCCAACCAGCTTTAAAAAATTTAGCATTGAAACCATCTACTCCAGGTGCCTTATTATCCCCCATACTATTGATAGCAGTCCAAATCTCCTTCTCAGTGACTTCTACAGTGAGAGCATTTTGTTGATCACCATTGAGCTGAGCACCATTTCTAAGGGCAAGGATATCCACATGCTTTAAGCTACGAGCATCAGTGCCAATAAGGTTTCTATAAAACTCAATAATCTCCCTTTCAATATCTTTGAACTCATGTAGTCTATTTCCCTAGGCATCTTCAAGAGTAGTTATGAGGACCTGCTTATTTTTTGCTTTTAGGTTGGCAAAGAAATAAGCATTATTGCCATCACCAAGGGTTATCCAGTCCACCTTGGATTTTTGCTGTAGAATTTTCTCCTCAACCTCATTTCTCCTAATCACTTCATCAATCCAAAATTTAAAAGCTTGGCAGTAATGTGTGTTTTGGATGTCAGTCCTAAGCTGGTTTTGGGCATGCTCTAACTTAAGTCTGCTCTCATGAATGCTCTTCACATAATCAGTTATTTTCCTCTGCATATTCCTCAACATAGGCTGAATTCTCTGCATCTTCTTCCAGATTGAATACATAGGCTGGCCTGGCTCCCCATTCCTCCAATTATCCTTCAGCTTTGGCAAGAACTCTGGATCCTCAGTAATACAATTCAGGAAAGTGTATCTATATCTCTTACAATTAACCAGTCTAATATCCATCTGCATTCTCAGGGGGGAGTGGTCAGAAATGTGTGGATTAAGAACTTCAATAACACTATTAGGGTATTGGATAAACCATTGAGCATTACAGAGTGCCCTATCAATCCTTGAATAGATCAGCTTGTCCATCTGTTTATTTGACCAAGTGTAGTGAGCTCCTTTTGTATCATGTTCATAGAGGCCATTCAGGTTCATCATATCCTCCATGTCCCTATATTCTGCTTCTTGGACATCTTTCCCACCAATTCTGTCAGTAATTTTCAAAACATTATTGAAATCACCTATAACTATCCAAGGACCAGTTATAGTTCTACCAATATTCCGCAAAGCAATCCATAATTTTTTCCTATTACCAATCTGATTATGTGCATAGATCACAGTCAGAAAGTGTGAGAAATCTCCATTGGTTCTGCATACTTCCCAATGAATGTATTGATCATATTTATTAATAGCCTTAAGATTCAAAACAGTAGGGTTCCAACCAAGCCAAATTCTACCATTGGAATGGTTCTCATAGTTATCGCAATAATTCCAGTCAAAACCAAGTTGTTTCCTAACAGTATTGGTATTATTAGTCTTAACTCTAGTTTCTAGTAAAGCAAAATAGTTAACCTATAACATCCTGAGGTGGACTCCAACCTCTTTTCTTCTAGCCTTCTTATTGAGTCCTCTCACATTCCATCTAATCATTTGAATTGATGGATGAAGAGCTCTCCCCTATAATCAAGGCTTCATATCCATTATTGCACACTATTACTTCTTCTAGGATGGGTCCCTTCCCCCTGCTTCTACTAGCATTCTTAATGGTAGTCCAATCCTTTTCTGTATCTACTTGAGTAGCGGCGTTTGGTGGTTTTATTGCTGGTTCCTATGGTGCCTCTTTAGGTCGTTCCACTTCAATGTTAGTCTTTTTTACTTTTGGTTCCCACTCTTTTTTCTTCTCATTTCTTTTCTTTGGAATCACCTCTCTGTTTTTGCATACATTCCCAACCTGTTTACACATGTTGCAGTATGGCGGTCTCCATTCATAATCCACCCTCTGTGTCATTTTAACCCCATGAGGATCCTTGATTACAATTTGTTCTTTAAGCTCCTTAGTAACATCAACCTCAATCAGTACACGTGCATAAGAAACGCTCAGTTTCTTTGCAGTACATTAATCCGTTAGGAGAGGTTTGCCAATGGCACTCACAATTTTCCCAATACTCTTATCCCCCCAGTACACAAGTGGCAGTTGAGGGAATATTACCCAGATTGGTAAAACCCTAAGAACATCATCCTTGAGGGTGAACGTAGGTGTCCATTCATGGAGAAGGATGGGTTTCTTATAGATAGTGTATGGTCCCCGCATAAGAACAGCATCTTTATCTATTCGGCTTTTGAATCTAATAAGAAAGTATCCTTCCTCATTGTAGTATAGGTCTGGTAGGGTTACGAAACTCCAGGTGTTTATCATGAATTTCCTCACAGCATTCATTGAAAGTTCATCATCTATAACGTATAGAATAAGAGCATTCTTCCAGAAATCTTTCTCCGAAGTCATGTCTTGTTCTTCAATTTGAATCTCAATTTCTCCGTTAACAATCGTTGGCGCCGTGTACTGAATCTCTATACCATTCGATGGCAACCGGTTTCCTTTGATGATATCCACCCACAATTGTGGTGTCTTATCATCTGTTTTCCCCTCTTCTCCAATGTTCTCCTCTACAATTGTCTCCAAAATTTGTTCTTTATTCCTTGGTACTTCCCCCACAATGCTAGCTTCTGTGCCACTCTGTCCCCCACCTGAATTTGGTTCAGACGAGAAAACTCGAACACTCGCCGGAAGGGTCATTGCCACCTTCTTCTTTGGCCGGCCACGCCCCATCCCCAAATTAGGTCGAAACCAAAGTTAACCCTAATTCCACCCTTAGTAGTACCTAACCCTAGGATTAGGAATTTAAACCATCTAAGAGAGGTTTCAGTGTTTCCTCTAGTTCCGTTACACATAGAATCCTTCTTTACTAAAGTGAATTATTATTAATAAAGAATAACTTAAATTTATAATTAAAAATTAAATATTAAAGTAAATTTATATATGAAATTAAAGTATATTTATTTCTTTCAAGACACTTTTGTACATGAATTTTTTTTTCTTTTTAAAGAACTTTTTCTAATTTTAAAAGTTTTCTCTCATTTATATGCTGAAAAAAATATACTAAAACATATCTTAATCAATAGCAAATTAACGGCTTTGGCTAATATGCATAAGAATTTTATTTATGCACCATGCATAAGGCTACATAAGTTATTGGATCATGTTTTTAATCCAGTATTGAGTATTGAGTATTGAGTATTGAGTATTGAGTGGTGAGTATTGAGTATTGAGTAATAACAATTGATGTCTAGAATTTGATCCAATGATCCAAGGGTCCATAATAATCTATGCATGGTGCATAGATTTTTATCTATACATATTTATTTTAAATTATTTTTTATAAATATGTATATTATTCTAATTTTTTTCTCTAACATTTGACTGTGTTAGAAACTTCTTTAAATTGTTAGAATATAATTTGTTATATGTTTGAGATTATAAATCTATATATTTCACTAAAGGATTGGCTATATATTTATGTATCAATTAGTCAATGTTATATATATTTTATTGCTGCTATTAGATTTCTAAATTAAGAAACTTTTGTCAAATATTAAGATGTGTTTGATATTTTAAGATAGTTTTTATATTGGTTAATTAATGTCATTTGGTGCAACAATTTTAATGATATATTTTTTTAATTTATATTAAATAATTATAGCTTATAGTATTTAAAGAATACAATCTTATTACTTTGACATATTCCTTATTGACTATCACGCTTAATTAGTAATAATGTGGTTTCTATATTTGTATGAAATTTATTTAATTTTTATGATAAAATAAAATTGAATTGCACAGAGTTCTTTTGAATAAATGTGTGTGATCTGAGTAATATTATTATGAAATAAATTTAGATTTAATTTATAGCAATTAAATCAAATAAAAATATGTATGTATGGTTTATGAAGATTTATTTATTAGATAATAATATGGTTGATTCAAACAATTTAGAATAATTAAAATACATATATGTATTATTGTAAACCAGAAGTTTATAAAACACACTTAAGTGTATTGTTGGCAAAATCGGTTGGGTCATCTTGAATGTATTATGATGCGAAAATTAGCATTGAAGAACCTGAAGTTTCTTCAATCAAATAAGTTTTGTATGTTCCTAAAGAAAATTAAAATTTTATAAGTTGAGTTTTTATATAACATATGTAAGGTGGTATATGTGAATCAATACACCAATCTTGTAAACGATATAAATATATAATATTAACTATTGCATCGATTAAAAGATCATGCATATGTTTGTTGTCTACTCACAACCAAAAGTTTGTGAAATTGTTTTCTCAACTAAAAGATCATGAATATGTTTATGAACTGAAAAACTAGTATTGAAGAACCAGAAGTTTCTTCAATCCAATAAATTTTGTGTGTTTCTAAAGGAAAATAAAAAATATGAGAAATTGAGTTATTGATGATATTAATTATTGCATCGACTAAAATATGATGCAAATGTTTATTGTCTACTCACAACCAGCCGTTTGTGAAATTGTTTTCTCATACTAAGATCTCAATATTTGAATTTTTCAGAACTTTTTTGTTAAGTATCACATGTATTATTAAAATTAATATCGAACATCTTATAGCATATATTCATGAAAATAAATGGACTTGAAGATCCACTCTTTAGACGTCTAAAGTTAATTTATATGGCTGATACTTGTGAGATTATAAATTCTAAATTAGATATTTGAAACACGCAAAACATGAATATTAAGATATTTATCCGCATCATGCCAACACATTGTGATACATTTCTCCTTCCTTGATGTATAATGTATTTTAGGTAAATAACCTTATACTTCTCGTCTAAGTGAACTTTTAGATGTGTTGTGTAGTTTTCAATTGCTTCAATATAATACACTAAAACGGATCTTGAAAGAATATTGGAAAAATATATTTCAGATAAATCTGAGTTTTGAGATATAATTTGAGCAAACAATTGGATACTTGATTGCAGCCCAGTAGGCTGACTATTAATTGAGAAATTAAATTTTCCAATATTAGGGGGAGAGATTGTGCATCTAAAGAGTGAACCAGAAGTTCAAATGAACAATTTAAAATAAATTGTTGTCTTGATCATCTTACAAACTAATATGAGCAAAAAGTTTCAAATATTATTCATTTGCAAAGTTTATGAAATAAATTATTAGGTGTCAATATTCCACTCATAATGGATTCTTCTGTGAATAATCTAATATTGCAAATGAGTTGTATCTGCGCCTAAAGCGTGGTATGAAAGTCGGTTTCAATGTTAAAAGTCCTCTACCTATAAAAGAAACTAAAGTTAAAGATGACCCAAGTGAGGATATGAAAATTTTAAAAGCACTTTGACATAATTTATTTTTAGTTCCAGAAGAACTAATCAAGTACTTGAAATATGCAATAAAGAGATTTCGATAAATTATGTCATGGATGAAATGAAATGGAACTGAAATTAAGATAACCAAATAAAGTCGACATTGGCAATGTATTTGTATCAATATAGCGCTAAATATGATAAATGATAACGAGGATCATGAAAGAAAGTCTATAAAAGATTATAGACAAAGTGAGAATTGGTCAAAATGAACAAATCATGAATCAAAGTCTATCAAAGATTGTAAACAAAGTGAAAATTGGCCAAAATGAATATATTCAATTGAAAAAGAATTAAACTCACTTTACAAGTGACTCAATTTTGAACATGTAGTCCCAACACCTCAAGGTGTAAAACCAATGGGATATAAATGAGTTTTTGTGAAAAATCAAAATAAGAATGGCATAAAGTTTGATTTGTTGCTCAATGATTTTCACAAAGAACTAAGATTGATTTTTTATGAAACATATCCACCTGTAGTGGATTTAATTAATTTTTCAAAATTTGATTAGCCTTGTAGCATATGAAGGGCTTAATTTGAACATGATGGATGTTGTGACATCTTACTTATATGAATCACTTGATAATGATATTTATTGAAACTCACTAAAGGGTTTAATATATCAGAGATACATAATTTTGATCTCGAGAAAGTTAGTCAATCAAATTGAACAAGTATCTCTATGGGTTAAAACAACATGGACACTTGTGATATAATTGTCTCAATGAATATTTTCTAAGGGAGAGATATACAAATAAGTCCATATGTCCTTATGTTTTTAAGAAAAGATCCAGAAAATAATTTTCTAAAATAGTTATCTACGGGGATCACATTAATATTATTGGAACTCCTGAAGAGATTCCAAAAGCTATAAATTGTTTAAGGAAAGTATTCGAGATGAAAGACTTGGGAAAAAAAGTTCTTACTAAATGAACATTTAAAAAATGAAACTTTTATATACCAAGAAGGTTATATAGAAAAATGTTAAAATGTTCTTATATGATAGACAGATCTCGTATGTTGTCTACCTCTATGATGTTAGATTATGGGATTTACAGACGATTTTTTTAGACCTCAAGAAGAGGATGAAAAAGTAATTGGTCCTGAAGTACCATATCCTAGTGTAATTTAAGCACTAGTTTATCTTGCTAATTATTCACGCCCTGATATATCATTTGCGATCAATCTATTAGCAAGACACAGTTCTTCACCTACACGAAGACATTGGAACAAAATCAAACATATGCTTCATTATCTTAGAGGTAAAATAGACATTGGTCTATTTTATACCAAAGTATCCAAATTCGAATTAACAGGTTGTGCAGATGCAAGTTACTTGTCAGATCCGCAAAATGGTAGTTCACAAACAGGTTATTTGTTTATTTACATGTGGTGGTACAACTATTTCATGAAGATCGGTGAAACATACAATAGCAACAAGTTCATCTAATCATGCAGAAACTTTTAGCACTATATAAGACTTTTCAGTGCAAAAGGATGGTCTTTATCGTCGAAGAAATAATTGTTCAGCTGAGGGGGAGAAATAAACATTCAGCCGAGGGGGAGAAATAAGTTTATTTTAAAAGGATATTGTACTCTTTTTCCTTCACTAGATATTTTCCCACTGAGTTTTTTCTAGTAAAGGTTTTAACGATGCATATTCAAAACAATCATCCAAGGGGGAGTGTTATGAATAATTGGATGATTGTCCTCAAGCATCTTATTCCTTATTTATAATATTGTGTATTTATTACATTGTCTGTATGTTGTCCATAAATAGGACCAACCTCATTGTAAAATATACACCGATGAAATAATACAAAATCATTCTATCTTTCTCTCTTCTCTTTTACCTTCTTTATCCTTATTTCATAACTGCTATATATTATTATCTTTGTACTATCTTTTTTAATTTGTTATCTAAAGCTGCAACATATTATTATCTTTATATCTTCTTTAATTTGTTATCTAAAACTGCTATATATTATTATCATTATACAATATTAAAATTAATATTATTTTATAGTTTAATTTTAATATTAAACTATGGGTTGTGTGTTAAATCATGGACAGTCTTAATTTAAAATTTTATTAATATTAGTATTAATTTTAATTAAATCATTATGAATAAGTATATATAATTGAATTAATATTTTTAAATATTTTTGAACAAGAATTTAGTCTAGTCTACCGAAATATTTTTAAAGTCATAAAATTTTAGCGTAATTAGTTCGACTTTCTTCACAATATTATAAGTTCTAATAAAATCTTGAAGAATTTATCGTATTGTCTCAAAATTTTGAAAATTTTATAATTTTAAAAATATTTATAAAATTCTAAAGTAATACTAATATTAACTTAATAACTTTAGAATACTTTTAGTTCTTCTTTCTTTACGGTATTATATAAATTATAAAAAGATATATATAAAAATAAAAATTATAAAATATTACAAAATTAACACAAAAATAAAAATTATTACAAATTTATAAAATATTTATGCTAATTTTAAATATATATCTCTATCGGAACGGGGCCTCAAAATTATTCGAGACGGCCCTATGATCTAATATTAATAAGAATAAGATATTTTTTATATTAGTTACATGGATAAAGGACTAATTTTGATGTTGTTGTTATTATTTATAATTTAAATAGATGATATTCTTTTCTAAAAAAATAATATATTTTATTATAGATTTATTTTTATTATTTGCTCAAGGCCTCTAAAATGTCAGGACTGGCCTTGCTTAGATGAGAATATCTTTAAGTCACTCATATAACTTCTTGCGTAATTTTTTTTGTCTTTAAAATTCGAAGATATATCTCTGAACACACTATGTTTCATTTTGTTAGAGATATTTTCGGATATGCATCTTCGAATTCACCAAATTCATAATTTTTTTTTCTTTCAAAAAAGTTGTTTTCGAAGATACATTTTCGAAATAACTCAATATTTATTAAAAAATTAAAATCAAGATGAATCAATTGTATAATTAATTATATTAATTAAGATATATAATTATATATATATATATATATATATATATATATATATATATATATATATATATATATATATATATATATATATATATATATATATATATATATATATATATCACTTTAATAAGATATAATAATTATTTGTAAATAACAATGATCAAGCTATTAAATATTTAAATTAACACATTACTCTCATATAAAATTAATTAAAGAAAAAATATATATTAAAAATTATAATGCATAGGAGGATTTTTTTTAATAATTAACAACATTACTCTAATTTTTTATTGATTAAAGGGTTCTTCGTTGCATCCTTAATATAAATGAGTTTAAGTTTATTCGAAACGCACCAAATGTATAATGTTGTCGTCATTTAAAAAGTAATTATTTTTATAATTTAAAAAATTGTAATAAATAAATTATAATTTTTTAATCATTTCAAATATATTATTTTAACTAATATTTAATCAAACTCAAAATTTTATTTAATCTCTTTAATATTCCTTAACACCAAATTAAAAAATTAAATAAATAAAATTTTATTGATGTATACTTGTTGGTTATGTGCCTTTGAAATTATTCTTTTTATTATTGTAACTTATTGGATGTATGTCGTTGAGGATTAAACACAGGATATAATAAACTAATATCGTGTAATGAGAATTTATGGAATTGTAAGGGTGCAGTTACCGTGCATAGATAAAAATCTATGCACCATGCATAGATTATTATGGACCCTTGGATCATTGGATCAAATTCTAGACATCAATTGTTATTACTCAATACTCAATACTTACCACTCAATACTCAATACTCAATATTCAATATTGGATTAAAAACATGATCCAATGGCTTATGTAGGCTTATGCATGGTGCATAAGTAAAATCCTTATGCATATTAGCCAAAGCCATTAAAATTGTTGCACCAAATGACATTAATTAACCAATATAAAAACTATCTTAAAATATCAAACACATCTTAATATTTGACAAAAGTTTCTTAATTTAGAAATCTAATAGTAGCAATAAAATATATATAACATTGACTAATTGATACATAAATATATAGCCAATCCTTTAGTGAAATATATAGATTTATAATCTCAAACATATAACAAATTATATTCTAACAATTTAAAGAAGTTTCTAACACAGTCAAATGTTAGAGAAAAAAATTAGAATAATATACATATTTATAAAAAATAATTTAAAATAAATATAATCAGCTTTCTGAAATGCGTTAAAATTATTAGTTTATAAATGATGATCAAAGAAAAATATAAACATCATTTTGAGATTATTTGTTATAAACAACGATCTAAAAAAATATAACCATCCTTTTGGGATGCATTAAAATTATTTGTTATAAACAACTATGTAAAAAATATAACCATCCTTTTGGGATGCGTTAAAATTATTTGTGTCATTCTTCTCGAATGACAATTATTTTAGGAGCATATTACAAATTTTTAGATCAATATAACAAAAAAATATTTATGAAATCCTTCTAGAGTATTCAATATTATTCTTTCAATCTTTCTATTATAGATGCAATCCTTCTGGGATTCGTTAATATTATAGATGCAATCCTTCTGAGATTGTTAATATTATCCTTCAGAGATGCTTTATATAATAAACTCAATATTATCCTTCAGGGATATTTGTTAAGTTCTTTAGGAACTATATAACAAAAATTTTGTTTTGTAATCCTTCAGGGATTATTTGATAATTTAATAAGATATAATATTGAAACTCAATCACAATTTTTTTTATTTTTTTTATTTTTTATTTTTAGGAATGCTTGATAAGTTCTTCAGGAATTATATAAAAACTGAATATTATCCTTCAGGGATATTTGATAAGTTCTTCAGAAACTATATAAAACCTTATTATTATCCTTCATGGATATTTGATAAGTTCTTCAGGAACTATATAAATAATTTGTTTTGCTATTCTTCAGGGATGCTTAATAAGTTCTTTAGGAACTATATTAATAATTTATTTGCTATCTTTCAGGGATGCTTTAGCAAGTTCTTCAGGAACTATATTAATAATTTGTTTTGCTATCCTTCAGGGATGCTTTAACATTATTCATGCAAACTATCAGAGATGCATGAAAATCATCACTGATTTTCTTTTTCATTTTCTAATCCATATATTTATAAATAACACATAGAAAATATATAAAATATGAAAGAAAAATAAAGTAAATGATAGTACCTTCTAAGTCTCAAAGTTTCATACTGATAACGTGTTACGAAATAAGGAGAAAGAATGTAAAAGAGAAGAGATAGAATGATTCTGTATTATTTCATCGGTGTATATTTTACAAGGAATAAGATTCTTGAGTGACAATCATCCAATTATTCATAACAATATATATATATATAGTTGTAAAAAACAATATTGCTGCCAGTTCCAAGTTTTGAACATACGTCACTTGATTTCAAGGAGAGACGCACAACCACTGCGCCGTAGATGCTTTTGTTTATTGTACCGCTACATAACTTATCTATAAATACTTTAGTTTATAATAGATAATTTCTTTATTGACCCCCTATCTTCTTGGTCACCCGTGGTGAAAACCCCAAAATGTCTCTAAACTTCGTAAATGCATTTCCGAAGTCACCTTTTTATGAGAAAAAAATATGGTTTTGGAAATGTACATCCCAAATAATGTTTTTTTTTTCCAGAAAATAGGTGAATTCGGAAGTGCATCTCCGAATTCACCCCCTTTGAAAGAATTCGGAAATGTACTTCCGAAATAATGTCTGATTCAGAAAAAAAAACAAACAACAATGATTCGATTTATTTAAAGCATGAAGATTACAAAGATCACATTACATAAAATTAAAGTTACATATTGTTAAACACGGGTATGTGAGGATGAGTCAACATTTTGATAACGTCGGCCCCCGATCTTTGAAGTTTCGCATCCAACTCGATCGGACCCTTTAAAGAAAATCAGTCGAAAGTTGTCTACAACTGCTAAATCTTCGTCGTTCTTGACTTCAAATGGGGTGAATTGAACGTCTCCCTCGTCGTTAAGCGATGGCGAGCGGTACTCAAGCTTGACAACCTTCCGATTTTCCGGATATTGCAATAGCGTGTTGAGCGACATTATCAATTCCGCGAACGGCGTGTCGCACGAGAAGCCGAATTGGAACGGCATCGGGTAACCACTAGTAAAGTAGACAAATGCTAGGTGGGGGTAGGTTTGTGTCATTGGTGTTTTGTGGTGTGATGAGGATGAAAAAGATTGTGTTGTATTTATAGACTTATTGGAGTAATAATGGCCCAACAAATCTTATCTTGCATTCAGTGGATGTTTCGGAAATGAACTTCCGAAATAAGTCCCGAAACAACTATATTTCGGAAATGAACTTCCGAAATAAGCAGAAACAGAGGTGAAAAATCACATTTTGTGCATTGCATTCTGTTTTGAGATAACAATAACAAATACACATAATTAATCAAGATAGGCACAACATAAACAATGACAACATTAAACATACTTATATTATATATGTATTGAATCAGTTTGATTTTACATGCTAAACGATAATACATACAAAAAATGACACGCACCGGTCATTACAAACAAAAACGGTCCGATAAAAACTAAAATTCGCCGAACCAATCGGTGACGCTTAAATCTAAAATCGGTATGTTCTTCGATCGCTCTCTATTTTCCTCACGCTCTTGCTTCATCATTTCTTCAAACTCCTCCATTCTTTCAACGAAAGGATCCAGCCAAGTCTCTGCCTCATTTGTATGATGTGCCGTCCATTGACAAGAAGTAGCCGATATAGGACACCCCGATTTCAAAAAAACTAGCACAAAGTGGCGCGATCTTAGATACCCGATACATATGATGCGGCTCAACGCATCCAAAGACGGTCGGCTATGAAGTGGAAAAAATGTCTCACATAATCCAAATCTCGTCAAATCGACACACACCCGATCGTACGCACTTGCTATGAGATGGCCCATATCGGGGAATGACATCCACTTCGAAACCGGGGCGATACCGCTTCGTGATGGAACAAGTGAATCATGAAGTTTATCAAAGTTTTCTTGATTTTCATAGAGTCAGGCGTAGATGTCCCAATGCGAAGTCAACTCCGAAATAAGTGCCCATCGAATAAGAGTGTGATTTTCTTCTCCTTTTCCGAGCAAACCCGCAACGGCCCGATATCCTCAATTGTTGTCCGTGCCAACATCAACTATGTTATCAATATATTTGTGCATAAATAGCGACATCTCATCAATGTAGATCATCAGAGATTTTTTGATCGGAGGTGTGTGAGGCGGCTTCGAAATATGCGCTCCTTTATTAGCACTACACTTGGACTTTGGTGTTGGTGAATCCGGGATCAATGCATCAACATGTTCAAAGTAGGAAGAAGATCGTTTGGTTGATGTGTCTTCTTGGGTATTTTTCGGATATTTTGGCACACCTTTCGTTTTAATTGGTTGAGATGGCGGTTTCAAATCGATGGTATTCGGAAATGCTATTTTTCGCAATTGTTCTTTTATGTGCATTTTCATGGTGTCATCCGCTTTAGCAAACTTATCCATTATCACTTCCAACTCGTCGGAGATGGTGATTTTGGAATCATTTTATTTCGGCGACTCAAAATCATTAAAACTGAGCTTTTTCCAATGGTCAATTATTTCATCCATGCGTATCGGTGAATTCAGCTTCATCTTTTTAGAAAGTATACAAGCACATGGAAGCCCGTATGTTTTTCTATTTGGGCACCCGCATTTAGAACTATCCGGACCCGTTGTCTACGCCCGCTTCGCCTCATGAAACATAAAATTCAATCCCGAACGGGATATGTTGTAAATCAATTGCGAGAATAGATTTTGGCCCTTAAACCGATGTTCCATAACCGTTTTGCTCTGATAGAAAGATGTTTGAATTTCATTGTGTTGATATTCAAGCATTTGGTTCACGGTGTCCCATCCTCGACACAAATCCCCCTTGCTATCACCCAACCATCTCTTCAACGCCGCATGTGCGGATTCGAATCGGTTAGTTGTAGTGCAACCAAGATGTCCTACTCGATCGGTCCAAGCACAAACAACTTTTTCCTTTACTTTGTCAAGGATAGTGGATTCGACATAATGACAAAAAGTCTTAATAGAAACGCACAAAGACCTAAAGTGTACCAATTTCTCGGTATACAACTCTTCGGAACGTGCATATAAAATCTCCCTCCATGCGGCCATAATCTTATCCACCACAACACCGGCTTTGATGACTTTACCGTTTTCATTCGGTCTATCTTTCGTGCCAACCGCGGGTTTGAGCTTACTTCTCACGTTGCACGTTATGTGATACCGGCAAAGTAATGCGGTCGATGTCGGGAAGACGGTATCGACCGCATTCATCAAAGCATTGTCTCAGTCGGTAACAATGACACTTGGCATATTCTTTTGATCAACCAACAAAGACTTGCATATTCCTAAAGCCCATGTAAAGTTATATTCTTTTTCACATTCCAAAAAAGCAAATCCAACTGAAAATGTCTTGTCCGTCGAGGTCACACCGACAATCTCTAGAACCGGAAGCCTATACTTGTTGGTCTTGTACGTCGAATCCATCACAAGAACGGTTGAAAATGTGTTGAACAATTTGATACTTTCGGGATGAGTCCAAAAAATGTCACGCACCGTAACTTTGTCCTCGCACGTTCGGAAGCTTGAAACGCATTGGTTATCGCCTAATAGTTTCAAAAGTTGTTGCATTTCCGACCTCGGGCCCATTTTCAAGACTTTAAGATTGTGCCGTTCATTGTATAATTGCTTGATATTTGAAACGCTATCCGGTTTTTTTCGCTTCAAATCGGCAAGTATGTTTCTCGGCGCCACTTTGATTATCGATAAATCCAAAATAACATTCTTCTCTTCGCGGGAAAACCGACACGCCGTTGGATGCCCATGTAGCTTGGCTTCCAAGGCATGATTATGAATTCCACAAATGATGCTTAAACGCCACAAATCATCAATCCTCTGAGTCATGCGCAACTTAAATGGACACCCACACTTTCTCGATCCCGTGTCTTCGTGTTTTAACACCCGATTTGTTGGTACATACCTCCCACCCCTCTTGCAATTCAAAATGACAAAAGCTTTCCGTCTACTATTTCCATTGTCGGACCTTAATATAACAATGCCAAATCCAAGTTTACTAGCTTCTCTACGAACCCAATCAAGCAATTGTTCACGATAAACGAAGCTCCTATCATTTGTAAATTGCTGTCGTACATCCACCGCATCGATCATGGATTTAACATCGTTAACCGAATCGTTATTAACGTTGACATCTTCCGGAACTACTACGTCATCGGCGACAATGTTGTCCGAATGCACCATACCTAACATATGCAAAAATGGTCAAAACTGTTTTTTTTTAATTCTGCCAGACATTATTTTGGAAGTACATTTTCGAAATTTGTTAGGTGACTTATTTCGGAAATGAACTTCCGAACTGACGGAGTTTTCATCTCTTGAATCAACAACAATGTAGTGAAATAGGGGATGAAATGAGAGATGTTTACCTCAAGTTGTAGCTTTCTATGCTCCCTTTAACGTGATCAACGGTTTGAAACTTGATTTTGAGACGAAAAATGGATTGATATTGATGGAAATTTTGGAGAGGGTTTGAGTTTGTTTTTGATAAAAATGATGAAATAGTGAAGGAGGGAAAATGGTATATGAACAGATTATTTCGGGAATGTACTTCCGAAATAATACCTGACTGTTAAAACCAACGTATATTTTGAAATTTCATGCATTTCGGAAATGCATTTCCGAAAACACCAATTTTTTGGTGTTTTCGGGGATGCATTTCCGAAGTCTGAAAAAATCTATAAAAAATACTTTAGAGATACATTTCCGAAGCAGGGGCAAGTTGGGAATTTCGCTGGAGATCAACCCCATAGAGGGGTCAATAAAGAAATTCTCTTATAATATCTAAAGCCCAAATAAAAAATTATGAGGCCCCTAATTTTTTTAAGGCCCTAGGCTGTGGGCCTGCTTGCCCTGGTCAGGGCCGACCCTCCGTCTAAGACTACTCTTGTAATAGTTTTGTTAATAACGAGGATATCAACTTGTTAATATCATTTTCTTATTAGTAGAGCTAAGCTAATCATTTCTTTTCTTCTTCTCTCAGGCTTTCAAATATTGATTTTAATAGAAACACTATCAAATACTAAATACTAAATACTAAATGTGAAAATATTTTATATGAATTCTAATTATTGATTGGATAGATTATAAGAGTCTAATATCTTATCAGACTGTTTTATTAAATCTATTTAATTGATAGTTATGCAAAACAATTAACTGTAAGTGTGTAGATTGGAGTCTCAAAAATAAACTTTCACGTATTTAGGACTAAAATTTTAGTCACTAAATTATTAAACCATAAATATAATATTGTATAACGATCTTAACATTTTTATATTTTATTAACTCTTAAAATACAAAAAAAAAATATAATTACATATAATTGATGTATTTGTAAAACTTTGTTATACTTGTCAATATATTTTAATTAAATTTGTTTAAAAATGAAGAGAAGAGATGATTATCTAAATATTAACAAACAAACTAAGTAGTCTTTCAGAAAAATAAATAAATAAAACTCACTAAAGCACATGAGATTCATAATCTCAAAATTTCAAAATTAAAAATGATTTATATTTTTTAATTTCCCTAAAAAATAATACTACTTTTTTATTAAATCCCTCTAACTATTTACTATTGTATTCTACTTGTTTTTCTCTGTAATAAATATTTAAATTTTTATTAATAAATAATAATTTTTTTGTGATAAGCAAATAAATAATAATTAATAAAAAATATTTTATATTTAATATATTGAATACACACAATATTATTTTTAGAAAAGTAGTGATTTATGTTTTATATATTTTTTAAAAAATGATCATATTAATCTCTATTTGATTAATTAATCTCTATTGTTAAAATTTTCCTATATTAAATTTTTAAAATATAAAAAAATAAGAATGTAATTTTTCTACATATTCTTTCTTGGATGAATTAAAAAGGAAAATAACAAATATATTTCTTTTTTGGAATGAAATATAAACAAATACCACTAGATTTGTCATACAAAGATTGTTAGCACTCAGCCCGAATCTTCACCACTAGACAACTATCTCTTGTAATATGCATAGATTCATTTTGATTATATATTGTTTGGTTTAAAAGAGAGAGAAGAGAAATAAAAGAGAGAGAGAAGTGTGTTTTTATTTTTTAAAAGACAAAATTGTCCTTGTGTTTCAAAAATAATTATTTTAGAGTGAAGATCCATTTTGGTCCCTCACAAATATTACACGAGTAAAATTAGTCCTTCACAATAAAATAGACTCAATTTAATCCCTTATAAAATTTAACCGGATCATATAAGTCCTTCTGTTAATATTTTTTTCAAATCGGTTTTTTTTTAGTTTTAAACCGTGACTGGATTGCCACGTTGAATTTTATTTTATTTTCATTTTTAAAATTTTTATTTTTAATTTCATTTTTAAACAATTTTAAATTAATAATATAAAAAAGTCAAAATTGTTTCTTATAAGGAGTTGAACTCAAACCCGCGTGGTTAATCTTAAACCATTCTAAATTTAAAATAAAAAATACAAAATTTGTATCAATATGGTCTCGAACCTAAGTCTCTTCAGATTAAATGACAGTCAATTTAATAAAATAGAAATTGATTTATCTATTTGTAAATGATAATCACTTTACTAACAATAGAAATAACTTATTGAAAAAAAAACTAACAATAGAAATTGATTTGTCTAGTTGTTATTGATAGTCACTTTACTAACCGTAGAAATTGATTTGTCTAGTTGTAAATGATAATCACTTTATTAATTTGATTTATCTAGTTGTAAATGATAGTCACTTTACTAACAATAGAAATTGATTTGTCTTGTTGTAAATAATAGTCACTTTACTAATAATAGAAATTGATTTTTCTAGTTGTAAATGATAGTCACTTTATTAACGATAGAAATTGATTTGTCTAGTTGTAAAGTGAAAATCATTTAACTTGAAGGGACTTGGATTTGAGACCTCATAGATAAAAATTTATGTATAAAATTTGTTAACATTGGTAGAAATCATGAAAATTACTTATTTAAAAATTACTTTATAAGAAATAATTTTGGCTTTTTTGATATTATTCATTGATAATTGGTTAAAAATGAAATTAAAAATAAAAATTAATTTAGTAGATAAAAAATAAAAAATTCAACGTGTCAGTCCAGTCACGTTTTAAAAGTATGAAAAGAACCGGTTTAGAAATAGGAAAAAACCGATTTGAGAAAAATATTAACAGAGGGACTAAGATCCGGTTAAATTTTGTAAGGGATTAAGTTGGGTCAATTTTTTTGTGAGGGACTAATTTGACTCTTGTAATATTTATAAGGGACCAAAATGGGTCTTCACTCTTTATTTTATTAAATTCATATAAATATTTTTTTAAAGTAAAATTTATATATATTAAAACCAATTAAAAATATTAGTATTCATCCAACCACCGTATAAAGAAATTTAAATTTAAAATACTCTATTATTAATGAGAATTGATTTGAAAAAAAAAAAACAGTCAAATTTAATCAATCATTATTAAAAAATAACATTGCTTACCGTTCTAAAATGTCTTGTATTTCTTAAAAAGTAACATTGTTTACAATTTAAAATGTCTTATATGATCGGGAGGAAGATGAAACCACTTGATGTCAGAACTCGCCCCTGAACCGAACTAAACCGATGGTATAAAGAAAAAAAAATGTCTTATATTTCATATGCTTCCTCCAAATATTTACAACATAAAAACGTATGACAATTTATGAAAACAAGGACAAAAATGTAAGATGAATAAAATAGTCACATTCTTTCTCCTTTCATCTCATGTTAGCAGGGAAATGGAAAACATGTAGGCCCACTCTTTTTGAGTCTCTCTTAGCAATTTCTCTTTCTACCAAGCAGAAGAAATATAACGTTTCTCTTTAAATTCTCTCTCTTTAACTTCTCTCTTCTCAACTTCACTCATACCAAACACATGCTAAAGGTTTAAAGTTCTTTAAGCCATTTTTTATAGACAATGATATCATTCAAGCCACAATACACTAAAGGTTAAAAAAATATAAAATTACCCTTTTTGCATTTTTGGTCCAATTAAATTTTTTTTTACCGATTATTTATTTGCATTTGGTCCAATAAAATTTTCTCTTTTATCTTACACGCTTAATTTTAAATTGGAAAATATCATTTATGTCTTCAACCGAAATCTTTTTATTTATTATATACATATCATTATTGATATCAAATGTTCTTATTTCTTACCTACTTTGATTAATTTATGTTTTCTTTATTTGATTTTAAATTTTTTTTAGGTTACTTTCTGACTCCAATGGCGGCTTGAATGTGTCAAGACATCTTTTTATTTATACTATTTGTGTAGATGTTCTAGCATTCTTATATACTATTTGTGTAGAATTTTTTATTTCTTTCTAATTTCAATTTTGTATTTCATATATATGAAGACTAAATTTTTGAATTTATTGTTATTTTATCAGATTACGTGTAATGCTTCTTTATCAGGAAAAAATAAATGGTTGAAACTTTTGGGCAATAAGTTTAACGTAATCTATAATATAAGAAACCTCTATCTTTTTGAAGAGTTCCTCTCATGCTGCCAAGTGGCTTATTTTGAGAGTAGGAAATGTTGCTTATGGATGCACCACGTGGACGGTTCATTTATGAAGTTATGTTCTTCCATCTTCCACTATGAATGTGTTACATAATTAGCATTTGTGTGGTTCTGTCCATGCATTTTCCATTCTGCATAATTATGTGTTACATAATTAACATAATGAGGACTTTATCTTCTTCTGTCCATTCACCTTCTGCACCAGTTATGTAATGAAGAGTTTGTAACTGCTACATTATACATAATGATTGTGTTATTTATAGCATTTGTGACTTCCACTTTTCTGTAGTATCATACCATTTTTACTTTGCTGCTTGTGCTAACTGGCCATAAGATATGGCGAGACCATTGGCGAAAATCTGTGACATCAACTATAGCAAAGAACTTTGGAAAGTTTCTGTTCGAGTGCACCACAAATGGAAGGTTGTTTTGAACAAGAGGGAGCATTTTGAGATGATAAACAAACCAACTGACATATTGGTTTGATTTTCTACATTTATGTACTTTGATAGGACTCATTTGAACAAGGAAAAAATTGCCATCAGTGTTTTAAAATCATTGGTTTTATTTGATTTCTGCCATTTTTGTAAGTACAATTGTAGAGTACTAAGAAGTAGAAGTTAATACAAATGTAAGTACAATTTTTGTAATCAGAGTGCAATTAATTTTTGTAATAGGTTGAAAAGTGAATAGATAAATTATACAGTGATAAATGTGATGATTGTATATGTTGTGTTTCATTGACGTGGTTTGTTTGTTACTGTTTTGGTTTTAATGAGTTTTCATTTTCATTTTTTTATGTTGTTTTGATCTTATTGTTGAACGGTTCAGTTGGTTTTCTACCTTAGAAATGATTCCACTTTTATAAATCTGGTCTTTCCAACTTTACTTTTGAACAGTCCGGTTATTCTGGAATTATAAGTCTCATCTTTCCAACTTTACTTTTGAACGGTTCTTCTGGAATTATAAATCTGTTGAACGATACTTCCCGTTCTTCTCGAATTGCGGTGATTTTGGGTCTCAGTTTTTGTTGATATATTTTTTTAATAGAATTTAAAGAAGAAAAAAAACTAAGAGTAAAAGAATAAATAAATTTAATCCATTATATCTAATGAATTTTGATTTGTTTTTTGATTTGTTTTATTATTTCTATATATGTTAAAGATCAAAAAGAGAGCATAATCACGATTTGGTCCGATCTACCGGTTGACTGGCTAGAATGACAAGTCCTAACATCAACGATTTATCGCTACAAGAGGAGGACGAAGACGGTGGGTTTTGCTTTGATGTGGAGGATGAGAGTGAAGTGGTTGGTGATCTACGTTTGTGCCTTGTCGGGAGGTTTTTGTGCGATAAACCGATACACGTGATGTCTATGAAGAAGAGAGTGGCGGATATGTGGCGTCCGGTTAAGGGTGTAACCATCAAGAAAGCTTTTGAAGGGTTATTTTTGTTCCAATTCTTTCACAAGTTAGACATGGAGGCAGCACTGAAAGGCGGGCCGTGGACTTTTGGAAGTCACCTGTTGATCATTGACAGAGTTCAAATTGGGGTTCAGTTGGAGAACATTCCCCTGTTTCATGTGGAGTTTTGGATTCAGATTCATAACCTTCCGACGGGTCTGATGTTGGAGAAGGTTGGCAAAACAATTGCAAACTTTATCGATAGTTTTGTGGAATACGACAAAAATAACAACTCTAGCTTTTGGAGGCAGTATATGCGGTTGCGAGTAAAAGTGGACGTCCGACAACCATTAAAAAAGAATACCAGAGTTAAGAATAAGGGTGGTGAGTGGTGTATAGTAAATTTTAAATATGAAAATTTGGGTCTTTTTTGTTTCGTATGTGGAGTTTTGGGACACTCTGAACAAAGGTGCGGTGTTCGATTCGATATGGATGATGACAATGGTAGTAGGGGACGGTCTACTGATCTTAGGGCGGATAATAGAAGAACTGTTAACGGTGCAACTTCAAAATGGCTGAAAGAAGAAGGTGTCGGCACTGTGGATACGATGCAGAATTCTGGGAGAATGCATGAAGCGCGTGAAGGTAACGTACAAGAGAGTGCAATTGGGTCCATAATTCCCACTGATAGCGCCCCACACGAATTGATGAGGCATGATGACCCAGGTATTAATTTCCGTGCCAGCTCAGGAAGTGTGCTACATAGTCAAATCCATTCATCAAAGCCCATTATTAGCTTTCAAGTGCATGATAAAGGCATCACAAATCAATCCTTCATTACCGAAGGAATATTCGGTGACAACCAGACAAGCCAATCATTAGCCTTTAATAGCATTGTTCCCCCATCTCTCATGTTAGTTTCGGCCCCACCCATGTGGATCCCAAACACCAACCTCTTCCTAGGAGACAACCATACCGGCCCCCACTTACTCTCTCAACCAATAGAAAACCAGAACAATCCTCCCATGCAAAACACTGATAACCGAAACTCTCCTATCCACACTAGCAGCATGCAAAATGTAACCTTGTCACAAAACCGAACCACCATAAAACCAAACCACAAAAGCCTTTCACAAGTTCATAAACCGAATACCTTACATACCAAACCCCATACATTCAAACCAAAAAATACCAGCTCCAAGCCTACTACCAGTAGCCAAGTTAAACAACACATCTTCTCTTCCTTTCATCCTGGTACAACCCCAAATATGTGTGCTACTCAAGCTTCTCTGTCCACTGCTAAGGAAGATGTTTGCGATGACGGACAGTTGGAGCGAAAACGACGTAGGGAACAAGCTTCAGGCAGCTCTGTTGAAAGTGTCGACACAACTGAGTCTTTTTTATCGGCAGGTCCTGGCAGCCAGGACTGCCGGGACAAATGAAGATCCTAAGCTGGAATTGCCGGGGCTTGAGCAACCCGCGTGCAATTCCAAATCTACGTCAGCTCACTCAGAAGCATCACCCTGATGTTTTGTTTCTCTCCGAAACGTTGGCGAAAAAACAGAAGCTTGAGAGTGTCCGTGTCACTTTAAAATTTGACTCTTGTTTAACCGTTGACGTCGTCGGAAGGAGCGGAGGTTTGGCGGTGTTGTGGAAATATACTGTTACGTGCAATGTTGTTAACTATTCTAGAAACTTTATCAACTTAGTTGTGCAAGATGAAGTGAAGGAGGATTGGCGCCTTACTTGTTATTATGGTTTTCCGGAGAGACACCGACGAAGTGACGCATGGAATATGTTGCGAGAGCTGCGTGATTTGTCTAGTGCCCCTTGGTGTGTTATCGGTGATTTTAATGATCTTCTTTCACAACAAGATAAGATTGGCCTTCATCCTCACCCGAATTGGCTGTGTACTGGTTTTCGTGAAGCGGTTACCGATTGCAATCTTTTGGACCTTCCGTTAGAAGGCCATCAATTTACTTGGAGCAAAAGTCGAGGGTCTGAGCATGCTATTGAGGAACGCTTGGACCGGGGTCTCGTTACTCAAGATTGGTTGGATATGTTCCCAGAGGCTAAATTGTTTAAGTTGCTGGCTTCACACTCAGACCATAGCCCCATTCTGCTGCAATGTGAACCACCCCAACCGTCACGCCGCAAGAATTATTCTTTCAGGTTCGAAAACGCGTGGCTGAAGGAAGATGATCTGAACGATATTGTTAGTAAAGGGTGGAATTTTGATGAACAAGGTGGAGTTCTAAAGCGTATTAGCAATTGTGCGGCGGAACTTTCGAAGTGGAATAAGCTAAAGTTCTCTCAGCAGTATAAAGATATTAATCTCCATATGGCAGCCATAGAAGCCGCTTGACTATCTCATGATGAAGACGCGGCAAGGAGGTTCCTTGATGCGCAGAAGGAATACAATAAAATTCTGATCCGTGAGGAGGTGTTCTGGAAACAGCGGGCTAAAATGCATTGGCTTCGGCACGGCGACTCGAACTCTAAATTCTTCCACAGGTCTGCTACAGCTCGTAGGAATTTTAAAAGAATTGATGGTTTGGTGGATGAGGCAGGGGTAGCGGCCAATAGTCAGGAAGAGTTGTGTGGAATAGCTAAGTCCTATTTTGCTCATTTGTTTGAAGCCAGGCAAGGAAATTATGAACCGGTGCTGAAGTGTATCCATCCGGTTATTTCTCAAAATGATAATGTCAGGTTGTTGTCCCATGTTACCAAGGTTGAACTTTATGAGGCTCTTGTCCAGATGCATCCCGACAAATCCCCTGGTCCCGACGGATTTAATCCAGCTTTTTATCAACATTTTTGGGATCTTTGTGGAGATGATATCTTCATGGCAGCTTCTTTATGGCTACAAAGAGGTTTTTTCCCGCCTGAGCTAAATGAGACTAATATTTGCCTTATACCCAAGTGTGTTAAACCGAACACTATGAAAGATCTTCGTCCTATCTCTCTGTGTAATGTAGTGTACAAGTTGGTTGCCAAATTGCTAGCCAATAGATTGAAACTTGTGTTGAATAAATGTGTCTCGGAGGAACAGTCGGCGTTTGTTGAAGGTCGGTCCATTCTTGATAATGCTTTGGTTGCTACGGAGATTATTCATGCCTTAAAGAGAAAGACTAGTGGTAACACTTCCCATTTGGCTTTAAAGATTGATATTAGCAAAGCCTACGATAGAGTGGATTGGGGGTTCCTTGGTGCTATTCTTCTTAGATTGGGCTTTGATGAGAGATGGATACATTGGCTTATGATGTGTGTGACTTCGGTGCATTATTCTGTTCTTGTTAATTCGGATAGGGTTGGACCAATTATTCCAGGAAGAGGTCTGAGGCAAGGAGATCCCCTTTCTCCATATCTGTTCATCCTCGTTTCTGAAGGACTTTCTGCTCTTATTAAAGGCGCTGTTTCTCGAGGAGATCTTCATGGAGAACATATCTGCAGGAGGGCACCCAGTTTGTCCCACTTGCTTTTTGCTGACGATTGTTTTTTATTTTGCAGGGAAAATCTGGTGGAGGTGACAAACCTCATGAATATTCTTAATACTTATACTGAGGCGACAGGTCAGGAGATCAACTTGTCTAAGTCTGAAGTGTTTTTTAGCCGTAATTTAAGTGGACCGGCCCAGGAGGATCTAGCCAGATTGATGGGGGTAAAACATGTCTTAGGCACAGGAATGTATTTGGGGTTACCTTCGATGATCGGTAGAAGTAAAAAGGCGGTGTTCTCATTTATCAAAGATAGAATTTGGAAACGCATCAATACTTGGAGTGGTAGATCTTTGTCAAGAGCAGGGAAGGAGGTTATGATTAAATCAGTTCTCCAGTCGATACCGGCCTATATTATGAGTGTATACTTGATTCCGGAAGGGGTGGTGAATGATATCGAGAGAATGCTTAATTCGTTTTGGTGGGGAGGTGGTCGTAACAACAAAGGTATTAGGTGGTTGGCTTGGGATAGGATGACTAGTTCGAAAAGTGATGGAGGTATGGGTTTTAGGGATTTTAAAGCTTTTAATATGGCTATGGTTGCAAAGCAGGGTTGGAATATTGTTTCAAAACCAGACACTCTTGTGGCTAGGATCTTCAAAGCAAGGTACTTTCCTAATTCCTCTTATCTTGATTCCAAGATTGGTAACAATCCAAGTTATGCTTGGCGGAGTTTGTGGAAGGCTAAGGAAGTCCTAAGAATGGGTAGTCGGTGGAGTATTGGAAGTGGGAGTAGTATAAAGGCGATGTATGATCCGTGGATCCGGGAGAAAGATGGATGTTGGGTAAACGGTCCGCAAGGTCATAATGTGTATAACCTCTTTGTTAAGGATCTTATGCTTCCAAACATTAAGCAGTGGGATGTTATTAAGGTAAAACAACTCTTTGACAAGGAAGGGGCTGAAGCCATTCTTCGAGTTCCCTTAGTGGAGGATGTAGTGAACGATAGGTTGATTTGGCACGAGGAGAAGAATGGGGAGTATAGTGTGAAATCGGGTTATAAACTGTGGAAAGGATGCCATAGTAGTTCTCGGCACCACGGTATGGAGAGTAGGTGGAAGAATATTTGGAGTATTTCCGCGCCACCTAGAGCTAAGCATTTACTTTGGAGAATTTGTAAAGGATGCCTCCCGACGCGCTCAAAGCTACAACAACATCATGTTCAGTGCCCGTCTTTATGCCCTTGGTGTGAGGTGGATGAGGAAGATGAGTGGCATGTGTTTTTCGGATGTTTTTGCACTCTTCAAAGTTGGCGGGCAGCAGGTTTGTCTTCTATAATAGATCATCGGTTACATAATTTTCATGATGCTAAGTCCCTTATTTTTGATGTGTGTAGCCGTGAGGATCGTAGGGATGCGGGTAGATTTGCTGTTTTGTTGGAGGTGCTTTGGAGAAGTAGGAATAATGTGGTTTGGCAGGATACTCGGGATGATTCTATGAGGATTGGTTTACAAGCCTACCATAATTGGTATGATTGGTTCTCAACTAGAGAAGAGAACATCTCAGGTGTTGTTAATAATATCTCAACCGTGTGGAGTCCGCCTTTGAATAATTATTTGAAATGTAATGTTGACGCAGGTTTCAGTAATGTGCATGGTACTACAAATAAAGGGTGGTGTTTTAGGGATCACTTGGGGAGATTTGTTTCAGCTGGTGTGTCCTGGGATGCGGGCTTACTTTCCGTTATTGAAGCGGAAGCCATCGCCTTGAAGGAAGCTATCCAGAATGCGATTTCCCTCCAGCTATCTCATGTTATTTTTGAAAGTGACTGTCAACTTGTCATTAAGTCTATTCATGATTCAAATGTGGGTAGTTCTGAATTTAGTTTTATTATTAATTCCATTCGGCAGTTATTAGCTTTGTTTCCGAACTTTGAGGTAGAGTTCATTAGGCGCCAAGCGAATTCGGTTGCCCATGCTTTAGCTAAGGCGGCCAATTCTTGGGCTAGGCGTAGCTTCATTAATATTGTACCTCCTTGTATTGAACCTTATTTGTTGAATGATATCCGTTAAGTTTGTTTTTGTCAAAAAAAAATATTTATTTATAAAAATTTTAACCTAAATAAATTATATTGGACTTTAAATAAATAAAATAAAAAATATTCTCTACAAAATCCAAATCAAAAATAAGAAAAGTGAAAATAAGAAAAATAAACGGAAAAAGAGGTATTGCTTTTATGTTATTATTCAAGTCATTTAAATTATAAAGAAGATAGACATAAAATATAATTTTTTTGTTTCTGTTGAGTTGAGAATTCTATTTGTAAAATAATTATTATTGCTACATTAAAGTCTAAAATGGATAAATATTTATAAATTTGATTTTTCAAAAATATTTAAAATAAATTAAGTAAATATATATTACAATAACTTAAGGAAAAAATATAATAAAAAAATATAATAATGATTAAAATAAGAGAAAAATAGAATGTAATGTTTATTATTGATCTAAATATGAAAAAAATGTTACTATTGAAATCTATGTCATTGAAATAATGATTTAATAAATATGTACTACTTATCTAAATATGAGAAAAATATTAAAATTGTCATGGTAAGGATATCCGATAGAGCAAAGATACAATAAAATCTTGGACGGACCAATGAAGAGGAGACACAACATATTTTTATGAGTTGATGGAGATAAGATTGCAAATAACTTGGTATGATGTGTTATATTTTGATGAACAACTAATTATAAAATTTTAATTTTTATGTGTATTATTTAATAGTTATAAGATTTATTTTTATACTAAAAAATAATTTATTTTTAATATAATTATCCATATAGGTCTATTAATTTGTCTATATTTAACATTTTGTTAATGTAATAGTGTTATTAGACAACAAAATCGACGAAACAATAATATAATATGCATTTGATTTGTTTCCTTTTTTATTCTTTTTATTTTTAAATGATAATAAATTTTTTATATTTTAATATTTTCTAATATCTACGATATATTTCATTTTTCTATTTTAAAAATATTAAACAATTAAAAGTAAATTATAAAACATTATATAAAAAATGATTTTATATAAAAAACTAAATATTGACAATGTTATTTTTATAAACGGGGAACGAATGTTTTTATAAAAATAGTGATCCAGATATTATTTATATACAAAAAAAACTTATAGGCACGTGTTTTGTTATTCAGCTAACATTTCAACTTCTATATAATGCTTATTTATATATACTCTAATTTTTTTTAAAAATAACCATATTAGTTATAAAATAAAAAATTAACATATTAGTTATAAAAAAATTAGTTACAATTATTTAAATTAATTATCATAAATATTACTCTAATTTTTATTTTATATTTCTTAATATGTATTTATATTATATATTATTTAAACTATATAAATATAATATATTAAGAGTCATAAATACTTATTTATTTAATTCTCCCCGCCCCTTTTTTAGACATAACACCGACTTTTTACCCCCACTTAATTTTTTGGCAAAGAAAATCAAGTTTAAAAGTCATCAAGTTATACCTCATATTTTTTAATAAATATTTCATTTTGAGGAAAGGAAAAGTCAATCATATTAATTATAATCCATTGTTGTTTTACATAATTAATTCTAATCAATCATATTAAATAATTGGCATAATTTTTTAAGGAAACATTTATCAATTAATAACATTAAATTATAGAATTAAATATATTTTTAATCTTCTAAATATACAAATTGAATTAATGTTATCTTCAATTTTCAAAAATATTAAATTACTCAATTAATTTTAAACAATTATAGTAAATATTTATTTTTAGTAAATAGTTATTTCTCTACAATACTATTCAACTCATACACAACTTACCTTATGTTTTTTATTAGTGTTGTTTAGTGACGAGTATAAAGTATAGTATTATTTTGTTTCGTTTAGTTTTTGATATGATTATAAAGTATAGTATTGTGATCTATAATAAATACATAAATAATGTATGAATTAAATAATATCAAAATTATATGATAATATAAAATATTTTTAATTATTTTATTATCATCAATCATTGAATATTAAGGACAACATAATGTTACTTATAAAAATACTGAGAATAATAACGGAAACATGAAGTTACTGATCAAAATATTGAATAATAACGGAAACATGAGTTTACTAATAACGGGAACATGAAGTTACTGATAAAAATATTGAATATTAACAAATATTGAATATTAACAAGAATATGAAGTTAGTGATCAAAATATTAATATTAGCGGAAACATGAAGTTATCGGTAAAAATATTGTATATTAACGGAAACATGAAGTTATTGATCAAACTATTGAACATTAACGGGAACATGGAGTTATCAATTAAAATATTAAATATTAACGAGAAGCAATGTTAATACGTTGAAAGTAAATGTAACTAAGTTTATATTGCATTGGACAATCGATATTGTATATTCTTTATTCTTTATTGATCTTTCCAATTTTTATTGCATATTAATAAAATAACACTTCATTATTCTATTCTTTATCAATTTCATTTTTAATTTTATTATGTATCTTTGCTGAACGAATTGTATCATAATAATAATTACATCAATTTCTTTTAAAAAAAATATAATATTGAACAAAATAAGCAAGAACATGAAGTTATTAATCAAAATATTGAATATTAATGGGAACATGAAGTTACTGAATAAAATATTGAATATTAACGAGAACATGAATTACTGATCAAAATATTGAATATTAACGGGAACATGAAGTTACTGATCGAAATATTGAACATTAACGGGAACATGAAGTTACTGATCAAAATATTGAATATTAAAACAAATGAGCGTACCACACTGGTCCCCGTGCGAATACACGAATGTCCCGTTAATATTTAAAATATTGAATATTAACGGGAGCACGAAGTTATTGATTAAAATATTGAATATTAACGAAAGACAAAGTTACTTATCAAATTTTTTAATATAATCGGAAACATTAAGTTACTGATCCAAATTTTGAATATTAACGGGAACACAAAGTTATTGATCAAAATAATAAATATTAACGGGAACACGGAGTTATTGACAAAATATTGAATATTAACAAGAACACGAAGTTAGTGATAATTGTTTTAAATATAAACGGAATATGAAGTTACTGATAAATTTTTTCAATATTAACGACAACAAATTTGGAATATTAACGGGAACACGAAGTTATTGATCAAAATAATGAATATTAACGGGAACACGGAGTTACTGATCAAAATAAAGAATATTAACGGGAACATGAAGTTACTGATAAAAATATTGAATATTAACGGGAACAAGTTTGGAACATTAACGGGAATACGAAGTTACTGATCAAAATAATGAATATTAGCGGGAACATGAAGATACTGATCAAAATAAAGAATATTAACGGGAACATGAAGTTACTGATAAAAATATTGAATATTAACGGGAACAAGTTTGGAACATTAACGGGAATACGAAGTTACTGATCAAAATAATGAATATTAGCGGGAACATGAAGATACTGATCAAAATATTGAATATTAACGGGAACATGATGTTACTGAATAAAATATTCAATATTAACGAGAACATAAATTACTGATAAACATATTAAATATTTACGGGAACATGAAGTTAATGATCGAAATATTGAATATTAACGGGAAAATAATTTTTATTCATGAAAATATCTCAAACTTTGCCCCAACCTATTAAAAAGAAATTTCTATATTTTATACATCTGGTTTTATGACATTTACCTCTAGAATAATATCTATATTGAACAAAATAACAAGGCCACAACGGGTACCCGTGCGGACGCACGGGTATCACGCTAGTTTATTATACAGTGGAAAAATATCATAGTACACAATAGGTTATATTTACACATTTATAATTTATAATATAATATATAGAAGTTCTTTTTTTTTAGTTTTTAATAATGACTTACTCATACACCACCTTTAAACAACTAAATTAAAATTTTTTAAACGATTTACTATAATTTTGCAACTTAAAATTTTCTCTTTTAATAATAATTATTTTTATTTTTGTAAGAATAATATATAAAATTTAAGTTTATATTAAACTTATATTATTTTTATTCAGTATTTATTTGTTTCTTACTTTTGTGAATATGAATCGTGGATCTTAAGTTATAGGAGTAATTTGTCCTTTTACTTCAAAAATAAAAAAAAAAATTAATAATGAAAATATCACACTTCAATATATATTTAATAATGAAATAGAGATTTTGAGGGTATTTTAAAGGAATTGATGTTATAATAAATATGACTGTGATTTCCTTTATGATGACCTTAATTACTTATTATTAATATTAATTCAATAAATTTAATTTATGCACATTTATCTTTATATTTATGTGCATATTATAATTTTAATTTTTTTATATACTTGTCTGCATATTATAATTTGGGTGTTTCTTTATATTTATCCTTATATTTATCCTTATATTTATCTTTATATTTATCCTTATATTTAATATTGTAATTTATATTGCAATGTTGCATAGGTTAGATAACCCTTATAATTTTAATTTCTTTATATAATTTTATTTTAAATTCCCTTAAATTCACTGAAAATAAAGCTTATATTTAATAGTTTTTAATATACTTGATTCATTCAATTATTATTAGTAAATTCATTTTAACCAATTACACTAATTAGTTATTACTAATTGAAATATATCATTTGTTTGAATATTTCGTGTAAAATAATATACAGAAACACATTATACAAATATTTATGTTACCATTCCTTTTTATAATTTTTTTCGATTTTAAAATAAAATGTATTAAATTTGATTAGCATATTAAAACAAAATCAAGTATATTAATTCGATTAATAATAAATGAAAGCATAACATAAATATTTTAATTATTCAAACATGTTTATTTTAATATATATATATATATATATATATATATATATATATATATATATATATATATATATATATATATATATATATATATATATATATATATATATATATATATATATATATATATATTGAGAATGAATAAGTTATATGAGAATGTAAGAATGAATAAGAACCATTAGATTGAAAAAAGAATGGTTGAAATTAAATTGTGATATTTAATATATGATACTATGATATTTATATATTATATTATTAATTGAAATTTATATAATATCAAAATTATATGATACTATGAAATATTATTCATTATTTTACACAATTAAACTAATGATCACATAAATGTATTTCATTTATGTAAATAAGAAAAAAAAATATATCTACGGGAATAATGTAATATTAATTGGTGAATCTTTGTTTGTTTTTATTATTTTGTAAATTTTGTGTTGAAAAATAATGCAATTTCAATAGTGTCTATCGTCTCATACGGTTGGAATTAAATTATTATTTTTGTGAAGTTCATATAACATACATGTATATAAAATTACACTGGAAAAATGAGTTATTGGTCCAAACATTAAAAAAGTGAGTTACTTAAAATGCATGTTACTAATATATAACTAAAACAATAATTTCATTAATGTATTTACGGAAAAATATTTGTTATTTATAAGCGAATTAATATATTTTTTATTAGAATGGAAATATAGTTCAAAGTTTTCTTCAAACACGAAAAAAAGTGTATAGTTTTTAAATTATTTATGTTATTAATTTTTTTAAGAGAGTATAGATAAAATAATTTTGTTTTTCTTTAAAAAACGTGACTTTTTTTTCAAAAATAATAAAAAGATTTAGTAAAAGATTTTTGTTTGTCTTATTTACATTTTTATTATATGTTAAAAATAAAATTGTTCTTACCACTCTTGTACCCAAGTGAATGCACGAATATCTAGACCGAAATCCGTGTAAATATATTGATTAAATATTTTATGTGTATTTAAAAAAACTAAAACTAAATATATTTAAAATCATCTATGAATTCAAACACAGGAAAAATGAATTGTTTTTATTATCTATGAATCCAAACACATGATCTTGATTATTGAAGATTAGAAGTAAAAGATAGAATTTTCAATTGAGGATTAATCCAACTCATGCAAG
>NC_081182.1:5686260-5778391 GCF_029867415.1 Vicia villosa | reverse complement strand
ACCATACGGACAGGTAAATGTGGTCTTCTCTTGGTCGTCAGGGTGGATAGGAATTTGGAAAAATCTGGAGAATCCATCCAGATAACAAAAATGCGAGTGTTTAGCTAGGCGTTCGAGCATTTGATCTATGAAAGGTAAAAGGAAATGGTCTTTTCGGGTAGCTTTGTTTAGCTTCCTATAGTCAATGCACATTCTCCATCCAGTTTGGGTACGTTGTGCTACAGATTCTCCTTTTGCATTAGTGATTACAGTGACTCCTCCTTTCTTTGGTACGACGTGAACAGGGCTAACCCATTTACTATCGGATATAGGATATATTATTCCAGCTTCTAGCAGTTTTTGGATTTCCTTTTTAACCACATCGCTCATAATAGGATTTATTCGCCTTTGATGTTCCCTAGAGGTTTTACTATCGTCTTCGAGCATAATGCGGTGCATACACAGAGACGGCCTTATACCTTTTAGATCTGATATGTTATATCCTAAAGCGGTAGGGTATTTTCTTAGGACATTAAGTAATTTTTCAGTCTCGGTTCGTCCTAAGTTGGCGTTCACTATAACTGGTCGGTTCAGTTCTTCGTCTAGAAATTCGTATCTAAGATCGGTAGGAAGTGTTTTCAGCTCTATAGCAGGTTTCTTAGGACCAGGTATAGGATCGGGAGTTAAAGCTAAGCATTCACTCAGGTGGTTATCTTGATATTCCTCACGCCAGTTGTCATCTTCAAGAATTGGCGGCATAGGAATTCTTAGGATCTCGGTTTCCTTATTTGGTTCGGATTTTATTTCCTTGACACACTCGTCAATTATGTCAGCAGAACAGCATGTGTCAATTATAGAAGGTGCTTTTAGGAATTGGGAAAGGATAAATTCTATTTTCTCTTCTCCTACTTCGAAAGTAAGTTTTCCTCGCTTTACATCTATAATTGCACCAGCGGTTGCTAAAAATGGTCTTCCTAATATGATCGGGATGTTAGAATCTTCTTGGATATCCATAATGATGAAGTCAGTTGGGATGTAGAATTGACCTACACGAACAGGGATATTCTCTAACATTCCTACAGGTAGGGGTGGCAAAACGGGCCGGGGCCCGCCGGGCCGCCCACGCACCCGCCAAAAATTGGCGGGTTGGGTTGGGATTTTAGGCTCGCCGCTCGCCAAAACCCGCCAACCGCCATACCCGCCCCGCCAAAGCCCGCCGCTCGCCAAAACCCGCTCCTCCTCCGAAACTCACTCTTTTTTTAGTTAATTCTAGTAATTGCAATTCTTGATGGTTTATTTTATACATTTATTTATAAATATATGTAATATTTTTTAGAGTAAATTTGTTAAAAAATTACTTTTATAAAAAATTGTTTTAAAAAATAAGTGAAAAGTTTAATTAAAAAGTAAAAAAAACATATTAATCTATTAAAAAAATATAAATAAAAATAGGCGGGTAAGCCCGCCGCCCGCCAACCCGCCATCTTGGCGGGGCGGGCATGATTTTGATGCCCATTTTACTTGGCGGGCATGCCCGCCCCGCTCGTTTTTTGACGGGCATAAGGCGAGGCGGGCGGGGCGGGCGGCCCGTTTTGCCACCCCTACCTACAGGGTACTTGACTGAACGGTCTGCTAGTTGGAGAGACATTCTCGTTGCTTTAAGCTCACCTAGATTGAGTTTCTTACAGATCGAAAGAGGCATCAAACTAACACTAGCTCCCAAGTCGCACAAGGCTTTCTCTATGATGGTTTTTCCAATTACGCAGGGTATAGAGAAACTACCAGGGTCTTTCAGTTTTGGAGGCATGTTATTTTGGATGATAGCGCTACATTCAGCGGTAAGCGTTATAGTTTCGTTATCCTCGAGTTTATTTTTGTTTGATAAGATTTCTTTTAAGAACTTAGCGTACGAAGGCATCTCAGTTATGGCTTCTGTGAACGGTATGGTTATGTTTAATTGCTTCAGAAGTTCTACAAATCTTTTAAATTGCGCTTCGGTTTTTGATTTAGCTAATCTCTGAGGGTAAGGAATTGGTGGCTTATAAGGCGGTGGTGGAACATAAGGTTTCTCTTTTTCGGGTTCCACTTCGTTATTGTTCTCATCAGTCTTAGCAGTTTGTTCATCAGTTGTTTTCTTTTGGGTTTCCTTTGGCTCTTGTTGTGACATGGGTACGTTTTGGGTTCTAGGATCTATGGGTCCATCGTAATTCGTTCCACTTCGTATTGTTATCGCGTTCGCATGTCCTTTAGGATTGGGCTGAGGTTGAGCAGGAAATGTGCCAGCAGGGGCAGCAGTAGGTGCTTGTTGTTGAGCTACTTGTGAGATTTGAGTTTCTAACATTTTGTTATGCGTAGCTAAAGCATCTACTTTGTTCGATAATTGTTTTAGTTGCTCGCTATTGTGGATGTTTTGATTCAGGAAGTCCTTATTGGTTTGTTGTTGGGAAGCTATGAAGTTCTCCATCATGATTTCTAGATTTGACTTCCTAGGGGTGTTTTGAGCAGCTACAGGCGCTTTTTGGTAGCCAGGTGGTACAGCAGGTGCTTGTCCAGGCGCGTACAACGCATTGTTGTTCTTATAAGAAAAGTTCGGATGGTTTTTCCATCCAGGGTTGTACGTGTTAGAATAAGGGTTTCCTTGAGCGTAATTTACTTGATCGGATGGGACTCCAGTCAAGAGTTGGCATTCAGCAACTACATGTCCAGTCAATCCACAAATCTCGCAGTTAGGTGTTACAGCGGCAGCGGTGGCTGAAGGAGTGATGGTTAAGTTTTCGATCTTTTGAGTTAAAGCGTCTACTTTAGCGTTAACGCGGTCTATACCACTTATTTCGTACATTCCTCCTTTGGTTTGGGCTTTCTCTAGAGCGGCTCGTTCTCCACCCCATTGGTAATGGTTTTGTGCCATGTTCTCTATGAGTTTGTATGCTTCATCATGGGGTTTGTCCATTAATGCTCCGCCAGCAGCGGCATCTATAGTCATTTTAGTGTTATATAAGAGACCACCATAGAAAGTATGGATGATCAGCCATGGTTCGAGTCCATGATGAGGGCATATTCTAAGCATGTCCTTGTAACGTTCCCAAGCTTCGAAGAGCGATTCGTTATCTTTCTGGGTAAATCCGTTGATTTGACCTCTGAGCATAGCAGTTTTGCTAGGCGGAAAGTATCTCGCTAAGAATACTCTCTTCAATTCGTCCCACGTAGTTATGGAATTGGAAGGCAGGGATTGAAGCCACGCTCTCGCTCTATCTCTCAAAGAGAAAGGGAAAAGGCGTAATCGAATAGCTTCGGAACTAACGTTGTTGGCTTTGATAGTGTCGGCGTATTGCACGAACACGGATAAATGGAGGTTGGGGTCGTCTACAGGGCTTCCAGAGAATTGATTCTGTTGAACGGCTTGGACCAGTGAAGGTTTCAGTTCGAAATTGTTCGCCTCAATCGCAGGTGGTGCGATACTTGAATGCGGTTCAGCGCGCGAAGGAGCGGCATAGCCTCTAAATGGGTGCTAAGTATTCAAAGCTATTTATGGCAGGGTTCAGCTCATACAGGCCCAGCTTTAACACCTGTAGAAGTGTTGGTTGCAATCCATGGAATTGTTCCCGAGAAAGATGGTCTTGCACTTAAGAAGGCACGTCTTCTATCATTTTATGTACTTATGTTTATCATGTCCCGATTCCCTCCTTTCCTGCATCTGGGGATTAAAGTAAATTAGTTATCTTTTTTAGAAAGGATTCAGTTTTTTCCATAATTCTCAACAACTTATTATAGATACAAAAATTAAAAATATGGCGTATCATGTTCTTTTGCTGGTTTCACACAATTGAGTTTTGTGATAAATGGATTATTTCTCTGAGAAATTCCAATAGACTTTTTTACTCTTTTTTGGTGGGCTTCTACTTGTGAAAAGCTCTAGCATAGCGCTGTATAGACATAGTGCAATCACTGCTCTTGTGTTGTGCCTTAACAGTTTTGACCTGATGATGATTTTCTGCACCATGGTCTGCCATCTATAAAATGCAACTGTGGTTTAGTCAAATTTTGCAGTATTTTTTCATATGCCCATTACCATTTGCCTTGTCACAATTGTATTAACTGTACCATATTCATTATTTTTAGTTGTATAGAAAGCCTTAAAATTATGCTGTGACTTCTAAATTATTGTTTTGCCCTCTCTCAGATAACAGATGCTTGCTCGGCTTGTTTTGAACAACGTACAGTGTTCACTCAGCAGGTTCTGGCCAAGGCATTGAATCAGATGGTTAGTAGATTCAGTATTTACATGTTCGGCTTATAATAGTGGATCTACCGCAATTCTTTTTTGCCTGATTGTTGGAAAATTTCAGGTTGATCAAACACCGTTGCCCCTGCTTTTTATGAGAACAGTTATTCAGGCAGTTGATGCTTTCCCTGCACTGGTAAATTTCTTTTAGAAGATAAGCGGTATACTGGCATTAATGAGAATGAATTGTGAATACATTAGCTTAGTAGTTTATGAGATTTGATTCAACCATGTTTTTTTGAGTCCTTCATTTTTTGCTTACCCAAACACTCCCTTGGTACTACACTGGGAAAACGTCTTGTTTTTGTTGCACATTTTAGTGTTTGGGAGTCTTGTCTCATAATATCAGGTCCGTATGGAGAAAATGTCAACTTACACCTCTAATTTTAATGGTGTTTAGGTTGATTTTGTTATGGAGATACTCTCAAAACTTGTGACCAAACAGGTATGCTTACTTAATCTTGAATTCAAGTCATTCCGGTTAGGACTTTCGGCAGCTGATGTTTTACATTATACTGAGTGCAGGTGTGGCGTATGCCAAAACTTTGGGTTGGTTTCTTAAAATGTATATATCAGACGCAGCCACGTTCTTTTCAAGTATTGTTGCAGGTACTGTATTCTCAATTTTACACAGCATCTTGTTTATTTTTGTGATATGGTCTGATTAATGACTATATGTCGCATGCATCTGCATCCCTTATCTTTCAAGTTGGTTTCGTTGGGCTGAGTCGTAACCTTTTTGGTACTCCTTGTAGTTGCCACCTCAACAACTGGAAAGTGCACTCAACAGGCATGCTAATCTCAGAGCGCCCCTTGCTTCTTATGCCAACCAATCAACTGTAAAATCTTCAATTAGTAGGTAAGCATTTCTAGAAATGGTTATCTTCTGAATTTCGTCGGCATCAATAACTAAAATTGCAATATTAATGTACAGATCAACTTTAGTTGTTCTTGGTCTTGCAAATGAAACACATGTGCAGCAACATTTATCAGCATCATTGCACCATTCCGAGAAGGGTGCTTCAGTTAGTGGGGCAACTCTGACATGATAGTTGAGCGACTGACACAAATTTAGTCCATGGCATGACAATTTGAAAACATGATCGATGATATCGGCCAATTTCCGGGGTTTATAGGCAACCAAAGAGAAAAATCACAAATAAATAGTTCATATAGTGTGAGCCTCAACAGATTGTTTGAACCAACCAGAATGCAGCTTATTGAGTGTTTATATAACCTAGTTGAATCAAGGGCATACATTCTCAATTATATCAACAATGAGTTTCCTCTCCATGATTGGAACTTCATTCCAGTGCTCCAGGAATTTATTATACATTCAATTTTTCATCAGTTTTTTTATGTATCATTTTATAAATTCTAAAACAATTTTCTTGCAGGAAATGGTGGAAAAGGCAACATTGTTTTTATCAGGATAACTTTGCTCTCTTTCTAATTTTATGTCTCCTTTGAAAATATAATTCTGTACAGACAATGACATGATTCATGCATTAATTCTTCTTTAGACTATAAGGTTGTCATTCAAATCTGACATGCTTAATATTGTGGGTGATGGTGTTAGATGTGCTTTGAAGTGCATATCATCGTTCTTAAAAAAGTCGGATGTGGAAGATCACGATTTTGAACCAAAATCATACGTGTACATAAGTCTTGTATTCACTAGTGTTAGATAATTTGTGTTCTAAGTTACTTGCAAATTGAGAAAATTAAGAGAGAATCAAAATAAATTGAGAGAGAAGTTTTATTAAGGGAATGAATAATGATCAAATACAAGAGATGAAACTATTTATATCGTTAGAGAAAGACTAACTAATCAAAAACTGTCAAGTTGTAATAATTTATTAGAGAAAGACTAACCAACCAAAACTGCCAAGTTGTAATAATGTAGTCAGATTGTATGTTACAATTGCAATACTTTTAAACTACCACTAACAATAGTATTAAAAACTGAATTATATTCCTAACACCCTTCTTTATTTTTCAATTAACCCTTCCTTAATATTGTCAATTGCAATAAATACTCAATTCACAATCCTTCTTTACCAACTTAATCCCTTAAAAATATGACATTTCCTCTCTATGACCTTGTTCATATAATGGCTCATTGAATAGTTTGCCAAATCAATTGTTAAGTGATTGTCCACTAGCAACTTAATTTGCACACAGTTGTTCGCATTCAACTCTTCAAGTAGTATCCCCAACCATAGTGCTTGACATGCAACATATGAGGCCACAACATACTCTGCTTCACGTGAAGATAAAGTCGTAATTTATTGATTCATTGAACTCCATAAGGTTGGTGCTGAACCAAACATGAATTGATAACTTGTCATGCTTTTCCTATCATCTTGATCACCCTTCCAACCTGAATCAAAATAGCCATAAACCTTGGCCACCATTCTTGTGTTTCATTAATGTGGCATGAGTATTCCATGGTTTTCTTTACCTCTAATGTATCTCAGGATCCTCTTTGCTGCAAGTAGATGACATAGCCTTGGTTCCTCCATAAATTTGTTAACCAATGCCACTTCATGATAAATATTTGGTATTGTGTTGAAAAGATAGCTTAATGAGCCAATGACCCGCTTGTACAATGTGTTATCTACCATGTCATCTTTTGATTCCTTCTTCAATTTGATATTGGTTTCCACATGTATAATTCTAGGGTTGCAATTGCTTATATTAAATTTGTTCAAGATATCTTATACATATTTTTCTGATGCATGAAAATTCCATGCTTTCTATTTCCATTTCCAGGAAGTATTGTCAAATTTCCAAAGTCTAACATTTCAAACTCATGCTCCATGTTTGCTTCAATCCATACAACGCTTTCCTCAACGTTTACACCATCTCTTCTTTCCCCTTTACCTCAAAACCCAGTGGCTATTTCACATAGACTTCTTCTAATAGAGGTCTAATGAAGAATACTGATTTCACATTAAGTCGGTGCGTCTTCCAACCTCTGTATGTTTCATTGGATATAATCAACCTTATTGTTTCAAGTATGGCCACTTGTGCATAAAATTCATTAAAAATCAATTCCAGGCTTTTGAAGAAAACCTTTTGCCATTAATATTGCACGGTACTTGGAAATTTCACCATTTGGCTTCAATTTTAACTTGTAAACCACATGACATTTATTTCTTTCTTACCCGAGTACTTGACTAGTTCCCAAGTTTTGTTTTTCTTAATAGCCTTGAGTTCTTTATTTATTGCATGTTTACAATTATCATCTTTCATGACTTGAACATGATCAATTGGTTTTGATTTAGCCATTGTGGCATCTTTAACCAGGTCATCATTTTCTATTATGGCTAGATCAGAAACCCCTCATCATCATTCAATCTGACTAATGAAGTTTTGGATCTTGTTGATATCCTCACCTCCTGAGGTTGTGCAAGCTCAACTTCTACTTTTTGGTCATCATCTTGTAGATTGGTTATGATGTGGCTTGAACCTTCACCTTTTTGTATTGGATTACTTGGAATTTTTAGCCAATTCCATCCTTTACTTTCATCAAACTCCACATCTCTACTAATCACCACCTTGTTCTAATTTAGTGAGAACAATTCTTAGCCAGCTGTGGAATGGAATCAACCGAGATCATGACTTGACCTTTATCATTAAGCTTCAATTTTAGATGCTTAAGTACATATATGTAACATAATGAGCCACAAATCTTGAAGAGTTCAACACTTGGTTTTAGGTCTGAACAAGCTTCATAAGGTGTATTTTTTGTTCAACCTCTTTGTTGCAAATATATTGATGATTTATACAACAATTGAAGTAGTCTCACCCTAGAAATTGTTTAGCATTTGCTTTGCCTTGAGTATACTTTTTCCATGTTCAATATACTCCCTTTCTTTCTCTCAGTAGTGTCATTATGCTGATTTATGTAAGGTACTATAATTTCATGCTCAATCCCTTATTTCTCACAAAATTGAGAAAATTTCAGTTGATGTGTACTCACCACCGTCATCAGTTCGCAACCTTTTGATGACTAAGCCAGCCTATAATTTAACTAGCATCTTGAACCTTTTGAAATTGAGGAACACTTCACTTTTCTTTTCCAACAAGTAAGCTAAAATATATCTAGTGATTTCATCTATGAATGTTAAGAAGTAGAAATTACCTCTTAGTGACTTTATTTCAAAGGGTCCACACACATCGGAGTGCATAATCTCCAAGTTTTATTATGACTTCATTAGCCAGTCATGTTTGAATGAATTTATTTCCTGCTTGGGAATGCAACGCTCTTCACATAGCTGCTTTGGCATTGTGATTTTGGAAAGTTCATACACCATTTTCTTCACGTATCTGAAGACGAGACTCCTAAAATTAAGATGTTCATACCTCTAATGCCAAATTCAATTTTGATCTCCAATTATGGTTGATGCAATACATTGATGGTCAACCATATTGGTCATAATGTTGAATGTAATTTTGGTTGATAGGAGTACCTGCAAGTCTAGCTTGGAACTTACATAAAAAACCTTGAGCTCTTTATCTTCTAGCCTCATTTTGTAGTTCTTGTCAAGTAATTTACCCAATGTTATCTGGTTGCTTACCATTGAGGACGCATATATAACATCACATATGATTGCTTCTTGTCCATCCTTTTACTTCACTAAAATGTTTCCCATTCCTTTTGATGCAACCATGTGATAAGTGCCAAAATGGCGATATTTTGAGTATATATTTGTGGCACTTATCGATTCTATTCTTATGGTTTTTGTAATAAAATCCTAACTTTTGTGTAAATATGTGCATACTTGTGTTTTTGATTCATTTTTATACCAATTAATAGTTTTCCATTCATTTTATAGGTATTCATGCATATTTGGAGCATTGAGTAATAAAGACCAAAGGCTAAGCTTCAAGAATGCAAATTTTACCAATTCATCAAAGAATAAGGCTCAAAATAAGGATGATAAAAATAATCAATTTGGTTGCCATTTAATCATTGTTAGATAGAGCATTGAATAAGTTTTTCAACGCTTAGAACCGGGCGCAATTCGGAGTTACGGTTCTCAAGTTATGGCGAAAATAAAATTTGGTTTTTTCTGCTACCCGCTTAGCGAGATCAAGCTCGCTAAGCGAGATTTACTGATATAGCAGCTCGTTAAAAGGGGCAAAAATAACATTTTTTAGGTTGTGTTTTGGGGTATTTGTTCTCAAATCATCAAACCTTCATTCTTAGGGTATATTAGGTTAGAAAACAACTATGGAGCTTGCATTTGGATGATTGGAGGTGGATTGATCATCGACCGGAGCTGACAAAACGGGAGATTTTCGGTTCATTTCTCTTCCTCTTTGTGTTTTCTCTTATAGTTGGGTTTTGTGTATGTATTTACTTTGAACTCATGTATATTTGTCGCCCATGGCGTTATATAAATCTGTGTTGATTGTTGTCTTAGATTTTTGCTTTGTGCTTGGAATATTTGGGTTGCTATAGAGATAAACTACTTGAAATCTTATCTAGGATGATTATTTGTTAGTTTCTGAACTCTAGAGATAGATTTAGAGCTAACAATCACTGTGGATATCTGTACTTAATACTTTCGTGTTTGAGCCGCGCGCGAGAGATCGTCGACGTGAGAATATGGATGTTCTCGCGTCTTTGCGTTAGAGATAACCTTAGTTATGAATTTTCTCGTAGGTGCTTCAGAGATGAACACTTATGTGAGAGATACGTGATAACATAGACGAATATCGTGGGTTGAGTATAACTGGTCGACAAGTTTAAGTTTGTAAGAAGTAGATCATATGCAAAGCTTGATAAGTCTTATCTTTCTGAAGAATGAATTCTTTTCTGTTCATACATTTTACTTTTGCGTTCTTATACTTTTGTCATTCAAACCCAAGTTCGAAACCGTAGAAACTGTTGAATGACATTCTCACCATCTCTGTGGACACGATAAATCCTGGAGTAATATTTTCAAATCTTTTGTTGCTTGCCGCTATGCCTGCTTCAACACCATGCTATTATCTGCAAATCTAATGGCTTTTCTTATTGATTCATGAAGCTATCTTATTTATTCATCAAGCTTTATGAACTATTTTTTATTTCCAATCATGTGATTGATGATCCACGTGTCAAGGTATTAGTCATTGGTTTCGTTTTAAGCCAAAAGTGTCTCGGCCATCAAAATGACCTCCTTTTAGTCACTAATTCTAGTGTGAGCGAATTATGCTACACCTTTGTCATTTCCTTTTGATTCTTTGTTAAAGTAACCACCCATATCATAGTGTCCAGAATTTTGACAACAATAGAAATGAAATTCCTTATTTCCACCTTCTTCTTGAAATTTTTAATAGTGTCAAGGAATTGATTCAACAAGATCAATAAATACCAATGTTTTTGTTTGTAATACGTTGTACTCTCTAAAAAGAATAATAAGGGTGATAACCATGTTCTCCAAGGATTTGAGTGTGTTAAGGTTTATGGAATTTGTGAAGAGTCTTATCACGTAAGGATTTAAGAAAGACCCTCTAAGTGTATTCTTGGTAAATTGGTGATCGGTTCTATTTAACCTGTGAGGTTGGGATACTTATACTGCCTTCATAGGCCGAATCACGGGATGAAGCTATCTTTCCTTCACGTCCCATAGTGAACATCGGAATAGGAGAAGTGATGTCCCACTTAAATCTTGGTGGAAGAAATTTTCTTCTTTTATAACCTCCTCTTAACCGTTATTCTTAAGATATTTCCCATGCCTCATATTGCAAACGCGTGAATTGGACCCTACAACAAATCAGGCGAGCTATCCTACTAGGCGTTACCAAGAGGATTCCCATGTCCAATAGGGAGAGTTCTTAAGTGTCTTATTTTGATCCAGGCCGTTATTTGGTACACATTTCTAGTGATTAACCATATTTAGGCCCAATAGAATTATCCCAATCCACAATTCCTTAAGCATGAGGTCCTGTAAAGGGGCAAAGGGATTTACTCGTAACATATGAGACTTATTTTTGAATGTTTCTTAGATATTCGAGTCTCTCAAGAGAGATGTTTGTATCCATCATGGAATATGATCGAGGGGTGTCTCTATCGATGTTCGATGATGATTCCCATAGAAAGCACGTCACTTGTGGCAATAACCTTTTTATTCAAGATCCATCATATTAAATTTCCTCGTGGTCGAAAAGGATCCTTCATTGAAGGTCAAACGTATTCAATTTCCTCATGGACAAAAATGATTATGCAATGAAAGTCCAACATATTCAATTTCCTCCTGGGAGGCAAGGATCCTTCATTGAAGGTCCAATGTATTCAATTTCCTCGTGGGAGGCAAGGATCCTTCATTGAAGGTCCATGTATTCAATTGTCTTTTAGGAGACAATGATCCTTCATTAAAGATAAATTGTATTGAATTGTCTATAGGTGAAAAGGATCCTTCATTGAAGGTCTAACATATTCAACTGTCTCGTAGGTGGCAAGGATCCTTCATTGAAGATCCAACGTATTCAATTGCATTGTGGGTGATAAGAATCCTTCATTGAAGGTCCAATATAATCAATTTCCTTGTGGGTAGAAATGATCCTTCATTGAAGTTCCAAGGTATTAAATTTCCATGTGCATGATGAGATTCTTCATTGAAGGTCCACCGTATTCAATTGTCTCGTGGGCAGAAAATATCCTTAATTGAAGGTCCAATATATTCAATTTCCAAATGGGCGTTAAGGATCCATCATTGAAGGTACAACATATTCAATTTCCTCGTGGAAAATAAGGATCCTTCATTGAAGATCAAACATATTCAATTACCTCGTGGGAGGAAGGATTCTTCATTGAAGGTCCATCATATTCATTTTCCTCGTGAGCGGAAAGGATCCTTTATTGAAGGTATCTCATATTTAATTGCTCAGTGGGCGACAAGTATCCTTCATTGAAGATACAACATATTATTAAACCATAACACCAGATAGTTAAGAAGATAAGGCGACTCATTTAAAACCCCTAGCCTAGTAGGGGAACAGAGTGTTGGCCTGTCGCTACCGCGAAAATTAACAGAGTCGCCACTAACATATTTATCCTGAAAAGGAAGGGAATGCCAGCAAACCACAAAATAAAACAACGGTCTCACGACCAGAGAAAAAGGGTAAGGGAGTCGGTTACGCGAGGGGAAGGTGTTAGCACCCCTCGCGCCCATCGTACTCGATGGTATCCACGCCTGTGTCTAAAACTATGGGTGTGTAAGCAAACTGCGCTAATCTGGACTAAAATGAATGCAGAATGTAGGGAAAAGAAAGGATTGTGCTCGCACGGGCCCTACCCCGCTGCCTACGTATCTGTTTTGCAGAATCAGAGCTACCGTAGCTCGGCTAACTAATTTCTGTTTGTTTTGTGTTTTTTAGGTGAACGAGTTACATTCGCACTCCGCTGCTCGACCTTTGGAGACTTATGCTGGGAATGGAGCGGAAATAACAAGCTCTTAAGAAAAGAAAATCAAAGAGTGTGGTTTGTGTTTTAAAAGAATGCATGAGGAAGACCTAAGCTAAGGGGGAAAGCTTGCTATCTAATGTTATCATACAAAGGGTGCAAATCTAAACTAAACTAACAACCTATGAGAAACGGGGAAGCACACAATAATCACACAAACGAGCATCCACTCGTAAAGCAAACAAACCAACGGTACTGACCGAATGGTAGAAAAGCGGTCCCGCCATAGCCAAGGGGAGCAGCTCAACCCAAGTCAACCAAGCATTAGACCTCGCGAAAATGATCGGGCCATAGACAAGAAGGCGGACCCTTCTCAGCAACCAAGCCGTCACGGATCGTAAAGGAAAACGGTGCGTGCGTACACCGAGCATCGACGTCGAGCGACGCGAGCTATAGGAAAGACGGGGGTCCGATTGCATGAACCCTTTACCTGACATACTCGATAACACGATCTTTTGCACGTTCGGAAGCAAACAACGCGAGGCGTGCGCCTACCAAACAGACTCGATGAGACTAGGCGGGGGTTGATTACGAACCCTTGACCGCATGCCTTCCATGAGGACTTAACGGAGTGCCATATAGGACTTATTACACCGTGACTCCCTGCCGCAAAGCACAAATGTAAACACACCAACAAAAACAGAGCCTCTTTCGAGGGCTTGGCCAGATGCATGTCTAGGTCCTACTTCTCATGTTAAAGGATGATGCGGAAAGCGGTAAAAGGGACCAGGAGACAATACCGAACGGATAGCAAATCCGCAGTGAGCTAACAACGCAAGCAGAACTAAGAAACTTCACGTAATCTAACATCCAGCAAAGCCAGGAGTCCAGCATAAGCGTCAAAGCGATGCGGTGTGAAAATAAATCACAACCGCTATGTGGTGCGTATAAAACACAACCGCACAAGCAACCTGCAAGAAATGCAATCCAGACAATACAGGAATATACATCTCAATGAATGAGAGATCGGATGAATCGCCTCGGGAATAAGTTCGTGTCCCACAAATAGAGTGGAACACAATGCAAATCAAGTCGCATCAGAAGCGAATTCGTGTCCCACAAATAAAGTGGAACACGAAGCAATCAAATCACAATCGAACCCTCTCAAAGTACCTCGCACATCTCAACAAACAAATCAGAAACAACAAGGAGGCACGCACCCGCCATAGAAAATAATAGAAACTAAATCCTAAGTAAATTTTAAAACAAAATCTAACAAGAGCAAATTGTTTTTTGTGACATTTTTATCTAAAAATTAAAACAAAACTATGTACAACACAATTAAATTCTAATGAGCAAAAGATATTACATGTTTTTATTCCTTTTTTATCATCTAAAACAAATATAGAAAACAAAAATCTAATTCTAATTAGAAAAGAATACATGTTTTTATTCATTTTTTTCATACAAAAGTCTAACAAAACAATTGATTTTATATGCTATTTTATCATTATCTAGAAATATGAAAATGAATCCTAATTCTAAACAAAAAATTGAAGTAAAGCAGGGAGGTTAAAGTGAAATTGCAGTGGTGCAGGGAGAATAGGCGCTGGCCCAATGCTGGTAAGGCTAGCCCATCATAACTGTTTGGTAAATCATAATTCTGCCAAAAATGTGCATGGACCACAGGGGAGGTGTGAAAATCGACTTTGCTGGCCCAAGGGATTATGGTAGATCCATCTACATTTCCTAATCAGATTCAGTTAATCTCTAATCTCAATTAAACCAGAAATTATGCTAATCAATTATATCAAATTAAAACAGATTATATTCAATGTTAATCAAATAAAATGCTAAAAGGAATTAGGGTTATCTGTTTGACGCATCAGCTTCTCTTCAAACCAAACTCGTCTCCCTCCTCAGGTGAACTCGCGGCGGCGGCGGCGGCCAGGGCACTTCTCCGGTGGTTTCAATCGACTCTGTAAACCAACGAATCTCCTCATCGGACCTGACACTCTCGTCTCTCTCTAATTCAACGCGACTCTCTCATCTCCGCTCACATCTCACTCGCGTTCTCACTCCGATCTCCTCTCAAACGCTCATCGCTCCTCCTCTCTTCTAAGCTCAAATCTGATTATGACGCAAGTTGATCGGAGATGCTCCGACGGTGATAGGTCCAGAGACATCAGGTATGAATAAGCTTTAGCCGTCTTGCTTCGAAATTTCGTTCTCTCTTTGATAGTAATGTTGCGATTGTTGGTGATTATACCGCTGTTGTTGTTGTAGGTGAAAGCAAATCGAAGGTTTCGCGATGTTGTTTGAAAACGATGAAGATGATGATGAACGTTGTTGTAACGTGACGCTGATGCGAAGTTGCAGAGTCGTTCTTGAATATTCACAGATTGATATTGTAGTTGATTGAAGATGATGCCAAGGTTGATGATTATGGCTAAAGGTTTGTTAAAGATGAATGGAGATGTGCGATGGAGGTGAAGGTGTGGTGAAGAAAATGGATGAAGGTTCGATGATGATTTGAAGATTGAGAAAAAACGGTTACGGTGAAGAATTTGAAGATTGGCGAAGATTGATGGTCAAAGCTTGAAGAAGATAAAGATTGAAGAGAGTTTGTTATGGATTCGGTTAGAGTTTGTTACAGGTCTCTTTTTCTGTTATCTCTTTTTTGCAATTCTGTTATGAATTTTTCTCCCATTTTCTGTTATGAGGCTGAATCGAGAGAAAGAGAAAATTGAAGAGTGTCCTCATTGTTTGTGAATCCTCTTATGTGGTGAGTTTCTTTTTCTGATTCTGTTGATTATTCCCCTCTCTGTTATGAATTTTCTTCCACTATAAGAACTGAGCTGGCCATTGGATTTGATCTTTTTCTTCCGTTTCGGTTCGTTTTTCCTTTATGTGCAGGTTCGGTTTTTTACTCAAGAATGCTGCAGAATTCAAGGTTGCCACCGGTTTAGGCTTTCAATTTCCGGTTCTATTTTGGTTTGGCTGATTTGGTCCATGGCGGTTTGATGCGAGTTTGGATTTTTTTGGTTGGATACGCCTAGTGCCGATTTTTTGTAATGGACTTGGACTTGTAATGAATTTGAAATGAATGTATGGACTTTGAATTTTGAGTGAATGTGCTTTTGTAACAATATCTCCGAGTAATGCATACTTCGAACCAATTAAAGTGAACATTAAGAACTCATGGCCCTAAGTAATCATTAATAAATCCAAATCTTCACTCTAATGAAAGCTTGCAATTCTCAAACACAAACAGCTTGCATTTCACACAGCCAATCAATTTGAAAGAAAGAACAATGATGTCCTGATTACATTAGATCCTTGAGTCATATATCACGTTTTTACGAAGATATTTCCTCAACAAATGACTTATCATAACCATAACGCTTTGAGGACCTCTTTAATGGAGATAAGGAGAGAAACACATCTTAACTTGAAATCCAATCACTCTAAGCAGTCAAACTTGTAACTTGAAGAAGAAATCCATGAACCAACCCTATCTCACGTTTCAACACATGCAAAAAGAACCGGTTAAACAAACTTGAATGAAGATGAGAAACCCTTTTATTATTTTCTTCAATTTTTGGACGACGAAATAAACGTCATCTGATAACTTATAGCACAGATAAAGAGGGCAAATTTTGGGGTGCAACAGCTGCCCCTATTCAAACTTCTTAAACCTGACGAGTGAGAAACGAAGGTTTCGAACCGTTGAGGTGGAAGGAGATTGAATACCAGAATGAACTCGAAAATTTGCGCTCTTGATCAATAGAAGATTCCATCTTGCAATAAGAAGGAATGTACCACCCCGCAAGCAGGGAGAAAAAAACTTCAATTGATCTGGACAAATAAATATGCTCCAACTTGTGATAAGAAGGAACGGGCACCCACAGGCAGGGGAAACACTTCAAATGATCTGGGCATCAAGAGAAGGAACATCTCGACTGATCTGAATATCAGACGTAGCAGATGTCTCCGAACATGCATCGGGATAGATGTCTTAGGTCGATCTGGGAATCGAAGGAGATACATCGGTTGATCTGAATATCAACGGGTAATAAGTATCTCTGATCTGGGAATCATGATCTGGGAATCTGGGCAGACATCTCTTCTGATGCAATTAAATCATCAGGTAGATATTCCTACTAATCTGGGAATTAGCGGCTAGCTCCTTCGTAAGACCACGGGGATCCGGAGGCGGTTCCTTCAACTGAACTGGTAATCAGGATAGGAACAATATCTCTTCCGAACTGTGTACGCCGGGGAAAGAATGCCTTTAAACTGATCTAGACATGATGCTAGAAAATAAGTAGGACAATCTTCATCTGAAAGACAAAGTCGATCAGGCAAACATCTCCATCTGATCTGATGATATCAGTGGCTTGCTCCTTAGTAAGATCACGGGAGATCCGGAGGCGGTTCCTTCAACTAATCTGAATCTGAATATTAGGATAGGAACAGATATCTCTTCCGAACTGTGTACGCCGGGTAAAGAAAACGTCTTCAACTGATGGTAAGGCATCAGGACTGGGCAAACGAGTTTCTTCTTCTGAACGAACTAAATCGTCAGGGAGTAGATATTTCCAACTGATCTGATGTATCAGAGGGCTTGCTCCTTCGGAAGATCTTGGGAGATCCGGAGGCGGTTCCTTCAACTGAGCTGGATATCAGGATAGGAACAAATATCTTCCACCGATCTGGGGGCATCGGGAATAGGAATGTCTTTGAACTGATCTGAGCTGTGCCAGAAAATAAGTAGAACAATCCTCTTCTGAATGACAAAGACAACCAGGCAGACATCTCCATCTGATCTAGATATCAGTGGCTGGCTCCTTAGGAAGATCTTGGGGAGATTCGGAGGCGGTCCCTCCAACTGATCTGAATATCAAGAATAAGGACAGATATCTCATCCGAACTGTGTGCGCCGGGAACGAAATGTCTTCAACGGATGATATGACATTCCTCTTCTGATCTCAACATCAGGATAACGCCCGTAATGATTAGGCGAGTATTGCTCTCTTGGGAGCATTTGTATCTGGATAACTTTCCTGCAGAAAGAAACAACAGATATGATTTGTGCATGATGCATGTATGAATGTGTATGGAATAACGTTTCCGAGGAGGAAGACGCTACACGCTTTTGAGAATGCAATGCAAATGATGCATGATTCAAACGTTGCTTGGGGAGACAACGGAGGAGCACTGAATTGCTGAAGAAGTCCTGGAGAGATTATGGAACTCTGCGGGGAGGACAAGATGAGTGACCAAGGGTCACAAACTGCGAGTTGGCAAAGATGGATCAGAAATCTGCTGGAGACGATCAAATTGGATGCGAGCTCTAGTTGGGGAATAAATCTTGCTTGAAGATATGAACATCCCGATTGACTGCTTGGGGAATACCCATGCAACTTCACTGGAGAAGCAAATTCTCGACATACTGGGGATGTGGAGATGAGAGCAAGTCGTGGAGATAACTCTGGTGAAGAGTAAACAACCTGCTGGTGTAGGACGCATTCCGCTGGGGATGTCCTAGATGAGAACAGATCCTGTTGAGGATGCATGTGGATCTCTGCTGAGGAAAGAAACTCAGTGGGGAAGATGAATACTTCTGCAAGGCGAGCTGCTGAGGATATGAGGGACCCGCTAGAGATAAGGAACTTGACATAAGAACCTTTTTGTTAAGACAACTCCACTGGGGAACAAGATGACTCTCCTGGGGAGAACAAGTCAATCCGTCGGGGAGAGAAAGCCTCTACTGGGGAGAACGAGGAATTCGGGCAAGAGACCTCATTAAGAGCTTGCTGGGGAATCAGATACCATTCTATCATGATTCAACTGGGGAGAAGACATTCCACCGGGAACAAGACTTCTGTAGCATGGAGAATGCATCACGATGTGCTTTACTGAGGAAATGAGAATCTTGGAACAAAGAAAGTCTCATCTGAATGTAATCCACTGGGGAATGAGAATCTCTCGTTAGGAAACACTCGTCTGGGGAGTGAGAATCTCTCATGGCTAGGTCCGCCAACATGTTGATGCAAAGCGCTTGCAAGGACGTACCTGCGAGACAAACAAATGAAAATGCCCCAGGATATAGCATGACGTCTTTCACAGGGTCTCCTCACATGGCAGAGAACGGTAATGCTCACCCACAATGGGCAAATGCAAGAGCAAATAGATTGTCAGCCATCTTGGCTTTGAAACTTTCCATACAGGCACTGGATTCAATGAGCTGATAGGCAAGCAATGATTAGAACACCAAACAAGTATCGGCCGGAGCATCAAACAAGAATTAGTCCTTCAAGGGAACACCACCAACAAGTGGGATTAATGGGTCAAGCAAGTGTTGACTTCAAAGGGACCAAACAGACATTGGCTTTCATAGTTCTGCATATTCGTGTTGATTGTAAAGATGCTAATCAAGTAATGGGCCTACAGACACATTGGAGTGTATATGACAACTATCTGCAACTGTTGGAAATCCATGACACGAAGGTCAGAAAGGAGATAGACTCACGACACGAGGGTCGGAAAAAAGATATACTCACGACTCGAGGGTCGGAAATGAGATAAACTCACGACACGAGGGTCGGAAAGGAGGTAAACTCACGACGCGAGGGTCGGAAAGGAGATAAACTCACGACGCGAGGGTCGGAAAGGAGATAAACTCACGACTCGAGGGTCGGAAAGGAGGTAAACTCACGACGCGAGGGTCGGAAAGGAGATAAACTCACGACGCGAGGGTCGGAAAGGAGATAAACTCACGACGCGAGGGTCGGAAAGGAGATAAACTCACGACGCGAGGGTCGGAAAGGAGATAAACTCACGACGCGAGGGTCGGAAAGGAGATAAACTCACGACGCGAGGGTCGGAAAGGAGGTAAACTCACGACGCGAGGGTCGGAAAGGAGATAAACTCACGACGCGAGGGTCGGAAAGGAGATAAACTCACGACTCGAGGGTCGGAAAGGAGGTAAACTCACGACGCGAGGGTCGGAAAGGAGATAAACTCACGACGCGAGGGTCGGAAAGGAGATAAACTCACGACGCGAGGGTCGGAAAGGAGATAAACTCACGACGCGAGGGTCGGAAAGGAGATAAACTCACGACGCGAGGGTCGGAAAGGAGCTAAACTCACGACGCGAGGGTCGGAAAGGAGGTAAACTCACGACGCGAGGGTCGGAAAGGAGATAAACTCACGACTCGAGGGTCGGAAAGGAGGTAAACTCACGACGCGAGGGTCGGAAAGGAGGTAAACTCACGACGCGAGGGTCGGAAAGGAGATAAACTCACGACGCGAGGGTCGGAAAGGAGATAAACTCACGACGCGAGGGTCGGAAAGGAGATAAACTCACGACGCGAGGGTCGGAAAGGAGGTAAACTCACGACGCGAGGGTCGGAAAGGAGATAAACTCACGACTCGAGGGTCGGAAAGGAGATAAACTCACGACGCGAGGGTCGGAAAGGAGGTAAACTCACGACGCGAGGGTCGGAAAGGAGATAAACTCACGACGCGAGGGTCGGAAAGGAGATAAACTCACGACGCGAGGGTCGGAAAGGAGATAAACTCACGACGCGAGGGTCGGAAAGGAGATAAACTCACGACTCGAGGGTCGGAAAGGAGTTAAACTCACGACGCGAGGGTCGGAAAGGAGATAAACTCACGACGCGAGGGTCGGAAAGCAAGGACTCGATGTCCACGTGACATGACTCTGGTTGAGGGATACCAATAACCAACGCTTGCAACCTCCGGAAGGGATTTGAAAGTCACACTGAAATGCAAAGAGATGCCACTAAAGATTGGACTTTCAGATTCTGATTGTTGAGGATGACAACCTTGACGGTTCTCAAGTTCATAAGTTGTTTAGCTCACACCTGAACTTTAAACTGAACACCTCCTGATGAGGATAAAATGCCAATGCATAGTGTCTTGCCCTAGCCTGTAAGGACTTTGAAGAGATTAATCTCGTAAGGACCTTCTGTAAATATCATACTGACTTGCCCCAGTATCAAGTATTTTGGCACCATGCCCCAGTCTGACTTGTATTGTAGGTAGGTCTGACTGTGCTTGAGTGAATGCCCCTGATTGCTTAGCACTTTGAGAGATTCTTCGAATCTTGACCTGATTGCCTCAGATTGAGTGAAAACTTGCTCGACAAAGTAATCAAATGCTTTTGTGCCCCTGAGGGGATCAGACTTTGAAATATTTCTACCTCTGCTCAATAGAATTCTGAAGACAACATGTCCTTTGGGAGGAATAAACTTTTCATCTGAAGTTCATGATGGAAACTTTCTTGATGTTAAGCACTTGTTCACATGCAAAGAATGTTTATTATGAGAAATATAATTCTAATGCAAAGAGCATGTTTGTCTTGAAGTTTAAAGAAACTTTTTGAAAAGATGTCGTAACATCGATTTTTTTTTTGAAAGAAAGATGGTGTGATACCAACTCAAGCGTTTAGCGGATCTCCTAAGAGTCAGCTTACCGTATTCTCGTGTATAGTCTGCTTTCGAATTAACCATGCTTCAATTAGGACTTTTCAGGGTTGTAACGTGGTCAGGTTCACGGTTTTTAGAAAAAAGGATTTTTAGGCTCAAATTATTTGGTGCCCACCCACTTCATGATGATCTCCAGTCCTAAGTTCAGTTAACTTGACACGAGCACCCATCTTTCAAGAGGATTTTGATATGATTGAGGAGTCAATGAAGTCTTCTGGACACGACAATCACTTCACCTTTCTTGATCCCCTGATTTAACATCACACGACTTTGTCCTTGATTAACAATTTCATTATCATTTCCTCTTTTTTCCTTTTTTTTTCTCTTTTTTTCTTTCTTTTTCTTCTTTTTTTCTTCTTCTTTTCTTTCTTTCTCCTTTTTTTTTTGACAAGTCGTGTGATCCCGCACTACCTTTGCTTTATTGGAAGTGATCGTGACTGCCTGAATTCTTGGTAGATGAAGAATTACCATTGTGGTATCGTCATCCTTTGACCTCATGATGTGAGGGATAAACCACAGCGAATTTGATGTTGATCTCAACCTCCGGAGGCGAGGGATAATTTTTATGTCTCAACCTCCTGAGGTGAGGGATAATCATTGTGGATTTGAATTTCCTCAATCTGTTGAAAGATAACCATTGTTGTATCTTTAGATGCATGCTCCTGATGAATTTTGAATGCTCAATCAGGTTAACTGAATACTACCCGCCCCTGGGTTGAATGTTAGGGTTTTTTTTTTTTTAGAAAAGAAACTCCTACTTCGAAGGCTCAGAGGGGTTGACGAGGGTTTCACTCCCTTATATCTCCAGTGTTTGGGAATTTGAAACAATGCCTGTACATCATCAACAGGGTTCTACTCAAAAGCATACCATTTGAGGTTATTGGTATTATGTTCATCATTCTCCCTTCGGAGTTGTCGTGCTTTATTAACAAGAGTTAGGTATCACAAAAAGCATAGAAAAACATATAAGAGCAAAAGCGAATGGATTTTTTCAAGACAAACATATCCAATGCATTATGATTATAGTTCAAAAATAAACAAGTTTTGCATGCAACAGTATTGAACAAACAAGAAAGCTTAAACATGAACATGCATGATGATTTAGGAATTGCTAATGTTGAGGAGATCCTCTCCGTATGGACTTATTGCTTCAGAAGATCCGATGAGTCGGAGGAGAACTTCAATTCTGGCCTTCAGGTGCGAATGTGACAACCTTTGAATCAATCAGGTCTTGAACCTTGTCTTTGAATGTCTGTCAACTTTCAATCGGATAACCAAGTGCCTCCAGAGTGGAAAACGCACCAAGCATTACGTCAGAACACTTTAGATCACTTCTTGGAAGAAGATTTTGGCGAGGCCATATGAAAGTTGTAAGTGCTCAGCTTTAGGGATTTGAGTTGTGTCAGCGGTGCACAAACTCAAGATACAAGGTGTCTTGCTTATCCCTCGGTCGGGAGCCCCAAATATAGATGCTGAAAGAGAAAACATCATCACGAATGGAGGATCTTTGTATTGCTATCAGTGAACAACAATAATCTCTGCGCTTGGTCATCAAAGTCGTTACTTGGAACACACAAGAGTTGTTGGGAAGGAAGCCTCTGGCAGTACAAGTTGCAAGTGATTCTCATGAGTTATTCATTGAGGAGGATCAAGCATCCTACTTGTGGCATATGAAATGGGATTGACCAGTATAAACCATTATGAGTAAACTCAAACATCTATGTATCGAGCAAGTCCTGGACTTTTCGTACTTCAACACCTTGTAAGGCTTGACATTATGATCAGGTGCCCCAGGCATTAGGATTACATTAGCTTGCTTCTTATACTCTTTCTGTCTTTGTTGACAAGCAAAGGATACTGACAAGGAAACTCCAAGAGAGGAGGTGACTTGGGATATGAAATAGAACCTTGAGAATGAGAGGTGTGCCTTTGCAGATCACTCTTGATTACTGCTTGACAGAAGATTCTGGTGAAGTCACACAAAATTTGTAAGTGCTTTAGGGATTCGAGCAATGCAAATGGTGCAATGCTCAAGATAGACAATGTCTTGCTTATCCCTCGTGCGGGAGCCCCAAGCAATTTCGAAGACTTGTAGATCTAACATCATAACCAGGTGCCCTAGAATAGAACTCACACCTAGTGTCATTGTCATCAAGCATAGAATCTGTAGATATCCACACAATACGGAGCTTAACCAGTTGCAAATAAAGCAAGCATGGAAGCAAATGAGCATAAGACATGTCTTCTAAAAGAACCTCAACTGAGATGTCCCCTTGATCACCTCACAAAGTTGTTCCATGACTGATCTTTGAGCACACAATAAGAACAAATCAAATCTCTGAGTCTAGTGAGAGTACCAAGTCTGAATAAGAGATCCTCGATCCTGAACACCTGTTATGCATGAAATGTATGAGATGCATGATATGAATGCAATGCCATGTTCATTCGATTTCCAAGGAATTCTCATGTTTTGATTTTTAGCAAGAGATGAAAGAGCTTGACACGAGGCTTAAAGATATGATTCCTTGAAAATGGAAGGAACATGCATGCTAGTATGCTAGTTATTTTTTTTGTACATCATTTTTTTTGGAAAGTAAATATGCAATGATGCAAGGTGGTGGGATTTTGGATGTCTCCCACCGGACATGTCTGGATATCCTCAAAGTTATACGATCCAGGTTCAAAGGTTCGGCACCAATTCAGAACTCCCCGTAGATCACGGGCCATAATCAATAGAAACAGAACCATAGTCATCATAACAGGAACAAAACCACTCGAACAAGAAACATAGTAACCCTCGAACAAGAACAACGGTAACCCACGAACAAGAACAGCGGTAACCCACGAACAAGAACAGCGGTAACCCACGAACAAGAACAGCGGTCACCAACAATGTACCTGTTATATAATCATTGATTCCCGCCCCACTCACGGGTAAAATCTAGGCCAAGGTAAGGTCATGAAACGCAGTATACGGTCCGCCCGAAGGTAAGCATCATCACAGCGCGGAAGCGGGTGACGATAATACCTCCGTTTGAAACCACTACTCTGCTCGTGGTCACATAATCCATCCCGAGACGTACACCTCGAGACAAACCATGCTCCCACTCTATCCTAGGGTTCCTATGGTTCACACATAGCCTGGGTATTGGGCCTTTTACCTCTTGAAACACCCACCCAACAAACAGAGATCCAGCCAGTCCAGAATATGATGCAGAAAAGTAAAAGCGCACATAGAATGCAATGCAAACAGGTAAATATGCAAAGCAATAAAAACACCCAATGATAAACACACAAGCGCTAGGATCGACTCGCTGAGTCCGGACCAGCAACAGGTCGAGACGTCCCCAGCAGAGTCGCCAGCTGTCGCTACCCGCGAAAATTAACAGAGTCGCCACTAACATATTTATCCTGAAAAGGAAGGGAATGCCAGCAAACCACAAAATAAAACAACGGTCTCACGACCAGAGAAAAAGGGTAAGGGAGTCGGTTACGCGAGGGGAAGGTGTTAGCACCCCTCGCGCCCATCGTACTCGATGGTATCCACGCCTGTGTCTAAAACTATGGGTGTGTAAGCAAACTGCGCTAATCTGGACTAAAATGAATGCAGAATGTAGGGAAAAGAAAGGATTGTGCTCGCACGGGCCCTACCCCGCTGCCTACGTATCTGTTTTGCAGAATCAGAGCTACCGTAGCTCGGCTAACTAATTTCTGTTTGTTTTGTGTTTTTTAGGTGAACGAGTTACATTCGCACTCCGCTGCTCGACCTTTGGAGACTTATGCTGGGAATGGAGCGGAAATAACAAGCTCTTAAGAAAAGAAAATCAAAGAGTGTGGTTTGTGTTTTAAAAGAATGCATGAGGAAGACCTAAGCTAAGGGGGAAAGCTTGCTATCTAATGTTATCATACAAAGGGTGCAAATCTAAACTAAACTAACAACCTATGAGAAACGGGGAAGCACACAATAATCACACAAACGAGCATCCACTCGTAAAGCAAACAAACCAACGGTACTGACCGAATGGTAGAAAAGCGGTCCCGCCATAGCCAAGGGGAGCAGCTCAACCCAAGTCAACCAAGCATTAGACCTCGCGAAAATGATCGGGCCATAGACAAGAAGGCGGACCCTTCTCAGCAACCAAGCCGTCACGGATCGTAAAGGAAAACGGTGCGTGCGTACACCGAGCATCGACGTCGAGCGACGCGAGCTATAGGAAAGACGGGGGTCCGATTGCATGAACCCTTTACCTGACATACTCGATAACACGATCTTTTGCACGTTCGGAAGCAAACAACGCGAGGCGTGCGCCTACCAAACAGACTCGATGAGACTAGGCGGGGGTTGATTACGAACCCTTGACCGCATGCCTTCCATGAGGACTTAACGGAGTGCCATATAGGACTTATTACACCGTGACTCCCTGCCGCAAAGCACAAATGTAAACACACCAACAAAAACAGAGCCTCTTTCGAGGGCTTGGCCAGATGCATGTCTAGGTCCTACTTCTCATGTTAAAGGATGATGCGGAAAGCGGTAAAAGGGACCAGGAGACAATACCGAACGGATAGCAAATCCGCAGTGAGCTAACAACGCAAGCAGAACTAAGAAACTTCACGTAATCTAACATCCAGCAAAGCCAGGAGTCCAGCATAAGCGTCAAAGCGATGCGGTGTGAAAATAAATCACAACCGCTATGTGGTGCGTATAAAACACAACCGCACAAGCAACCTGCAAGAAATGCAATCCAGACAATACAGGAATATACATCTCAATGAATGAGAGATCGGATGAATCGCCTCGGGAATAAGTTCGTGTCCCACAAATAGAGTGGAACACAATGCAAATCAAGTCGCATCAGAAGCGAATTCGTGTCCCACAAATAAAGTGGAACACGAAGCAATCAAATCACAATCGAACCCTCTCAAAGTACCTCGCACATCTCAACAAACAAATCAGAAACAACAAGGAGGCACGCACCCGCCATAGAAAATAATAGAAACTAAATCCTAAGTAAATTTTAAAACAAAATCTAACAAGAGCAAATTGTTTTTTGTGACATTTTTATCTAAAAATTAAAACAAAACTATGTACAACACAATTAAATTCTAATGAGCAAAAGATATTACATGTTTTTATTCCTTTTTTATCATCTAAAACAAATATAGAAAACAAAAATCTAATTCTAATTAGAAAAGAATACATGTTTTTATTCATTTTTTTCATACAAAAGTCTAACAAAACAATTGATTTTATATGCTATTTTATCATTATCTAGAAATATGAAAATGAATCCTAATTCTAAACAAAAAATTGAAGTAAAGCAGGGAGGTTAAAGTGAAATTGCAGTGGTGCAGGGAGAATAGGCGCTGGCCCAATGCTGGTAAGGCTAGCCCATCATAACTGTTTGGTAAATCATAATTCTGCCAAAAATGTGCATGGACCACAGGGGAGGTGTGAAAATCGACTTTGCTGGCCCAAGGGATTATGGTAGATCCATCTACATTTCCTAATCAGATTCAGTTAATCTCTAATCTCAATTAAACCAGAAATTATGCTAATCAATTATATCAAATTAAAACAGATTATATTCAATGTTAATCAAATAAAATGCTAAAAGGAATTAGGGTTATCTGTTTGACGCATCAGCTTCTCTTCAAACCAAACTCGTCTCCCTCCTCAGGTGAACTCGCGGCGGCGGCGGCGGCCAGGGCACTTCTCCGGTGGTTTCAATCGACTCTGTAAACCAACGAATCTCCTCATCGGACCTGACACTCTCGTCTCTCTCTAATTCAACGCGACTCTCTCATCTCCGCTCACATCTCACTCGCGTTCTCACTCCGATCTCCTCTCAAACGCTCATCGCTCCTCCTCTCTTCTAAGCTCAAATCTGATTATGACGCAAGTTGATCGGAGATGCTCCGACGGTGATAGGTCCAGAGACATCAGGTATGAATAAGCTTTAGCCGTCTTGCTTCGAAATTTCGTTCTCTCTTTGATAGTAATGTTGCGATTGTTGGTGATTATACCGCTGTTGTTGTTGTAGGTGAAAGCAAATCGAAGGTTTCGCGATGTTGTTTGAAAACGATGAAGATGATGATGAACGTTGTTGTAACGTGACGCTGATGCGAAGTTGCAGAGTCGTTCTTGAATATTCACAGATTGATATTGTAGTTGATTGAAGATGATGCCAAGGTTGATGATTATGGCTAAAGGTTTGTTAAAGATGAATGGAGATGTGCGATGGAGGTGAAGGTGTGGTGAAGAAAATGGATGAAGGTTCGATGATGATTTGAAGATTGAGAAAAAACGGTTACGGTGAAGAATTTGAAGATTGGCGAAGATTGATGGTCAAAGCTTGAAGAAGATAAAGATTGAAGAGAGTTTGTTATGGATTCGGTTAGAGTTTGTTACAGGTCTCTTTTTCTGTTATCTCTTTTTTGCAATTCTGTTATGAATTTTTCTCCCATTTTCTGTTATGAGGCTGAATCGAGAGAAAGAGAGAATTGAAGAGTGTCCTCATTGTTTGTGAATCCTCTTATGTGGTGAGTTTCTTTTTCTGATTCTGTTGATTATTCCCCTCTCTGTTATGAATTTTCTTCCACTATAAGAACTGAGCTGGCCATTGGATTTGATCTTTTTCTTCCGTTTCGGTTCGTTTTTCCTTTATGTGCAGGTTCGGTTTTTTACTCAAGAATGCTGCAGAATTCAAGGTTGCCACCGGTTTAGGCTTTCAATTTCCGGTTCTATTTTGGTTTGGCTGATTTGGTCCATGGCGGTTTGATGCGAGTTTGGATTTTTTTGGTTGGATACGCCTAGTGCCGATTTTTTGTAATGGACTTGGACTTGTAATGAATTTGAAATGAATGTATGGACTTTGAATTTTGAGTGAATGTGCTTTTGTAACAATATCTCCGAGTAATGCATACTTCGAACCAATTAAAGTGAACATTAAGAACTCATGGCCCTAAGTAATCATTAATAAATCCAAATCTTCACTCTAATGAAAGCTTGCAATTCTCAAACACAAACAGCTTGCATTTCACACAGCCAATCAATTTGAAAGAAAGAACAATGATGTCCTGATTACATTAGATCCTTGAGTCATATATCACGTTTTTACGAAGATATTTCCTCAACAAATGACTTATCATAACCATAACGCTTTGAGGACCTCTTTAATGGAGATAAGGAGAGAAACACATCTTAACTTGAAATCCAATCACTCTAAGCAGTCAAACTTGTAACTTGAAGAAGAAATCCATGAACCAACCCTATCTCACGTTTCAACACATGCAAAAAGAACCGGTTAAACAAACTTGAATGAAGATGAGAAACCCTTTTATTATTTTCTTCAATTTTTGGACGACGAAATAAACGTCATCTGATAACTTATAGCACAGATAAAGAGGGCAAATTTTGGGGTGCAACATGGCCTACCTCTGATACTTAAGAAAAAAGTTACTTTTGGGGATTTCATACATTGGTGGGCTAAGCCTCCCTCCTTATTAGAAAATAAACATTAAAATAATTAAATGTAATATATAGTATCTCATATTAACTTAGTTCCTGGTTTTGGGGATAATTATTATGTCTGATTTCTCAAGTTTGTAGGCACCACACGATAACTTTTGTTTATTTAGTACTAGAAGAGCTTATCAATTGTCTTGTATTGATTAGTTCATATATTAGTTCATAATATAACTGTAAGCTAAAAAAATACAATGAAAAATCTCTAAAAATGTATCGTGTTCTTCTCCTAATTTTCTAGGGTTTCCTTTAAATTTCATCTAGCTTTTGAACAAATCTTGTGGTGGTTACCCCTAGTTCCCAATAATCTAGGTTCCTTTCAATCTTACCCATATTTTAGAGAAATAGAAGAATGGTATAGAGCCTATATCAAAGTTCTAAAGGTCGTAGATCCTATATCATGTGGAAGAAAAGGACGATAGCTCTTCCTAGGATTCTTTGTAACACCCCAATTCTACCCAAAGCATTTAGGCAAGAAAATATCAGAGTATTAAAATTTCATACAACACAATTAGGATGTTACACTAAGTAACCAAACAAACACCTAGAAAACAAACGGACATCAACGATGCCAAAAGCATACACACCTGCCAATAAAATGATACATAACACACGGAAGATATGAACATAAATATATACGTATAGTTCTCACTCTCAAAGAGGAGTTTTCCAAAATAAAGTGTTTACAATACACAATGGCACGTTATCATATATACATGTTCAGAAGAGTCATATACAAATAAATAACAACAGACTCCCGACTACCCAGTGTTACATATCAGAGCGACCGACAAGACCAACTGGAGAACTACCTCTTCCAAAAGACTCCCAAAGCGGCTAATCTGCAGGATGCCACTCAAGCATCAAATCAGCAGAAGGGTGAGAATATAATTCATAATGAAAGCATGACAATTATAGTAATGCCAACAAGTAACATCAAGAATCATACAACAAGGTAATTCATCCATTCAACCACAATCCATATATAAGTAATGTGACACATGAATGATAACATAACTATAAACACAGACGATGATGAATGAGACTCAACTATGCATATGCATGTGGTACCAAATCCGGAGTAAAACTCCTCCTTGTCATTATGACAAAAACACCTGCCGAGCATTATGCTGGGACTTTATTCCACTCAGGAAGCGCGCACGCTGTCGTCATCGAGCACGCAGCTCCCACTGATGACCTCTTGCCAATAAGGCTCATTCCATTACCGAGCATTAAGCCCCTACTGGTAACCGTGCCCGCAGGCCATCTGTTAACAGCATTCCGCCATTAACGTATTGAAATGTTATGCTGTGCAAATATAAGACTCTATTACACGACAACAACATCATCAACAATATAACACGATCATACACTCACGTTACATCGTTTATATTCTATCATATATAACATCCAACTAGCTTCCTAACACTTCGAACGGCGTACGAAACGGAGCTACGAATCAAAAGTTACAAGGTTTCAAAGTTTGGGTAATTGAACACACTACACAACTCATCATTTGATCCTAATAAAAATAATGGAATACTTCATCCTATGAATCATTTAATTAGATAATAATATAGTTCATTGCGTTAGCTTTCCAACGCTTCGAACGGCGACAAAATCGGAGTTACGGTTCAAGAGTTACGAAGTTTCAAAGTTTCGGAAAAACAGAAAAAGCTGTCATCCGCTTCAGCTCCGCTCAGCGGACCTTGGCAGAGGATTTTCTGCAACAGGACCTCCGCTCAGCGGACGCACCTCCGCTCAGCGGACCTGCGTAAACCCAGAAAAAACCAGAACGCACCAGAACTGTTCCAGGCCCCCTATACCCACCAAAACCACTCCAAAACATCATTACAACACCAATACAACACATACAAACCATAGAAGCAACCTATTATCACACTTTTCATGGTTAATTCATCACTCTAACTCAAAACCTAACTTTATCTCCAAACTCAAACAAGCCATAGAAATGGAAAAGAAAGCATGATCAATCACCATAACACAACAAGGATATCATTTAATCATCATACAATCATTCTCAAACAAACTTAAATCAAACAAAGATCACACAAGAAAATTGTGGAAATTGGAACAAGAAGAACAAGAACAAGAACAAAAACAAAACTATAAGAATCATACATCCAAGATAAATTAGATTCACCCCCTTACCTTGCTATAGCAACGATCGGAACTCGAATCGGTCGAGAATCCACCAATCTACACTTTTTCCTTCTCTTTTCCTTCTTCTCCTTTCTCTCTTTCTTTCTCTTCTTTTTCTTTCCATCCTTTTTCCTTCTCACAATATTTCTTTCTTATAAAGAAAATATCTATTCCGCGGAAATGACCAAAATGCCCCTACGCTCAAATATCGTTCAAACGCCCCAAAACGCGGAATATTACCTTACTAATATTTCCAGTACCAAAAATATGAAAACCTTCAATTAAATATTAGTCCGCCATCCTGAACTAATACCGACTGAAACGACTCCAAAAACGGTAAAATTCCAATAAATGTCACAGACGTCCAAATCAACTATATACTTATTTTTCCGAGCGTTACAACTCTCCCCCACTTAGAAGATTTCCGTCCTCGGAAATATCCCAAACACAAACGAACTTGGATACGCTATCGCCTCCGACTAACCAACTATCAAGCCACGAAAGCAACGACACAATCAACGCCAAACAACGAACCACTCTAGCTAAAAGCAAAACAACCAAAACACAACAACGACAACGAGATGCAATGCCCATACAATGCACTTGTCAACCAAACCGCAACCATAATGTTACCGTCATCAAAGGCAACACACCTCTAATCCCCCATCCAAGGAATTAGCTACTTGTACTCAAACCATCACCATGGAAACGAGACATCATCTTAGATAAGGACATAAAGTTCCACGACATATACAACTTCTGAAGAGCCTCTACAAAACTAGAATACCAACAACCCGGTCGCACAACATCCAAACAACCATGCCAAGACATAGCAGTCAAACATGTAACCTAAACATCTGGTGGTCTTATAATTCCTACCACATCCACTGTCCACAATTTGAACTCTAACAATTCATATACTTACGAACCGCGTCATTTCACGCTTCCGATGCGCACTCTGATTTCCCACAACAAACAGATTTACCAATTACATAACCAACTTCCAACTCCTTCTAGTATTCACCAGAAACTCATTGTTCTCTTTTAACATACTCAACCTCTTAATCTGCTGTGTCAGCTTGCACACCAGACAAAAGTCTTTGTATTATCCAATCAAAGGCAAAAAGCTAATCCAAACACCTCCTTGTTTCACAACACAAGCCCTCATAGATCCTTAAGTGACCAAATCGTCCTCTCAGTCTGACCAATATACAACTTGCAAGTACTTCCATCGGTTAATCCATTCTTATCGAAATAACGTGAGCAGATTTCGTCAATATATCCACAATGACCCCAATCGCCTCACAATTACTCGACGTCCTCGGCAAACCAGAAACAAAATCCATAGAAATGCTATTCCACTTCTACTCAGGAATGGATAACAGTTACATGAAACCAGACGACTCCTGACAAGTCAAACACAAATAAACAAATCCCTTCATATCCTTCTTCATTACTTTGCCACTAAAAATGACCTTCTCAAATCTTGATACATCTTAGTAGAATCAGGATGAATACTCAAATCACTATGACGCACTTCATCCAAAGTCCTCTTTTCAAATCCGAACATTAGGAATACAACCTTGATCATGACATCCCATGACATTGCTCTTATCAATCCGAAGATCACCATATTTATCTTTGACTAATAAATGTCATCTTATCAACCCATTCAAATCCGATTTCCGACCTTTTCTAATCTCATCAAGAATACCATAAGTAAGCTTTCACATGAAAAGCTCAACACCTGAAGAAGTCGCTTTACGAACCAAACTCAAATCTCATAACTGTTTCAACAATCACAATACTCGAATCATCAACATAGACGTATACAATGGTTTCTCATAATCAACTCGTTCTGATCAAACAAATACTTCAAACTCTTGTAGTCACTTACACACACAAATCTCGATCCGAATAATTAGTGCCTTCAAATTTCCCAAACAGAAATAACAACTGCCAACTCTAAATCTTGTGACAGATAAATCCTTTCAAAAATCTTAACTTGCATAAAAGCATAAACCTCCACTTACCCCTTGAACATTCATTTCACTCAACCAAAAACTCATACAAAGAAACTTAGCAAACAACTTCTTCTTCCCAACACGGACAAAAAAATTCTCAAGTACTTAGCATGCTCATCTTCACACTGATGATACCCATACCTCAAATTAAACTTGCAAAATAAACAAGCTCAAACCAACCCGATCCATCAAAATATCAATCCTCGAAAGTGGATACTTTTCCTTAATTGTCACTTTTCTCAATTGTCTAAAATCGACACAAAGCCTCGTAGAACCTTCCTTCTTAACCAACAAAACACATGCACCCTACGGCGACACACTTGAACGAACAAACCTCTTCTCAAGAAAATCCTTAAGTTGACTCCTCAACTCTTTCAACTCAGAAGTTGGCATCCGATACGGAACCCTCGACACAACAATAGTTCTAGGAACTAAATCCGTCAAAATAGAACTCCAAGACAAAATTCCTCTTTTCAACGATGAATCAATTAAACCTTCAAGAAACACTTATACAAATGCACAACTATCCGCAATTCCCACAATTGCTCTTTCTCAAGGACATCCAAAGTCCTTGACAACATAAACCACGTCGTACCACCTTGCACCGACTCATTCACTTCCAATATTATCAAACTAGTCAGATAAGCCTATCACGTCCAATACGATCCCGTCTACTATCAACAAGAGATTAAGGGTGATCAAGTCCTCAATTTGTCAATAGGTAGCCGACAATCATAATAGAGTATAAACTATCAGTACCAACATTAATAATATTCTTTTCCAACTTTTGCTCATAGCACAGAAGCACTATGATTCCATAATTCACAAATCTCTCAAGATCATCTGAACCAGCCAACCCGACATCTTGTAGCTACGTACCAAAACACTTCTAACAAATCTTAAGAATAAAATTCCCGAGATCCTACTCAACTCTTCATACTCTTAATTCTCACTCGAGTTCCAAAACGTTTCTAACAACGTCAACTCACACAAGGCTACTCAAACAACAACTTCATAGTCCATCAGTAGCGTTAGAGCATCACAACTCTCTAAATTCCATTCCTTAGAATTAACCAACATCTACTCCGTGACACTCCAACTTGATTAACAACCAAAGTCTTAAGTCCAAGTCGCCTTCACTTCAGAAAACAACAAAGTCCAACAACACTAGTACTGCTGCCCTCAATAGCATACTAACATCTTGCAACTGAAACATATCCGAGAAGCATATGTTCTCCCCCACTTAGCTGCAAACCACTCCTGCATACATCCGACTAGAGGCACAACAAGTACTGACAGTGCTCCACACACTTATCACGTACTGAGGAATTAAACAACATTAGACAACACTGGCCGGACAGACCGACCTGCTCTGATACCACTAATGTAACACCCCAATTCTACCCAAAGCATTTAGGCAAGAAAATATCAGAGTATTAAAATTTCATACAACACAATTAGGATGTTACACTAAGTAACCAAACAAACACCTAGAAAACAAACGGACATCAACGATGCCAAAAGCATACACACCTGCCAATAAAATGATACATAACACACGGAAGATATGAACATAAATATATACGTATAGTTCTCACTCTCAAAGAGGAGTTTTCCAAAATAAAGTGTTTACAATACACAATGGCACGTTATCATATATACATGTTCAGAAGAGTCATATACAAATAAATAACAACAGACTCCCGACTACCCAGTGTTACATATCAGAGCGACCGACAAGACCAACTGGAGAACTACCTCTTCCAAAAGACTCCCAAAGCGGCTAATCTGCAGGATGCCACTCAAGCATCAAATCAGCAGAAGGGTGAGAATATAATTCATAATGAAAGCATGACAATTATAGTAATGCCAACAAGTAACATCAAGAATCATACAACAAGGTAATTCATCCATTCAACCACAATCCATATATAAGTAATGTGACACATGAATGATAACATAACTATAAACACAGACGATGATGAATGAGACTCAACTATGCATATGCATGTGGTACCAAATCCGGAGTAAAACTCCTCCTTGTCATTATGACAAAAACACCTGCCGAGCATTATGCTGGGACTTTATTCCACTCAGGAAGCGCGCACGCTGTCGTCATCGAGCACGCAGCTCCCACTGATGACCTCTTGCCAATAAGGCTCATTCCATTACCGAGCATTAAGCCCCTACTGGTAACCGTGCCCGCAGGCCATCTGTTAACAGCATTCCGCCATTAACGTATTGAAATGTTATGCTGTGCAAATATAAGACTCTATTACACGACAACAACATCATCAACAATATAACACAATCATACACTCACGTTACATCGTTTATATTCTATCATATATAACATCCAACTAGCTTCCTAACACTTCGAACGGCGTACGAAACGGAGCTACGAATCAAAAGTTACAAGGTTTCAAAGTTTGGGTAATTGAACACACTACACAACTCATCATTTGATCCTAATAAAAATAATGGAATACTTCATCCTATGAATCATTTAATTAGATAATAATATAGTTCATTGCATTAGCTTTCCAACGCTTCGAACGGCGACAAAATCGGAGTTACGGTTCAAGAGTTACGAAGTTTCAAAGTTTCGGAAAAACAGAAAAAGCTGTCATCCGCTTCAGCTCCGCTCAGCGGACCTTGGCAGAGGATTTTCTGCAACAGGACCTCCGCTCAGCGGACCCACCTCCGCTCAGCGGACCTGCGTAAACCCAGAAAAAACCAGAACGCACCAGAACTGTTCCAGGCCCCCTATACCCACCAAAACCACTCCAAAACATCATTACAACACCAATACAACACATACAAACCATAGAAGCAACCTATTATCACACTTTTCATGGTTAATTCATCACTCTAACTCAAAACCTAACTTTATCTCCAAACTCAAACAAGCCATAGAAATGGAAAAGAAAGCATGATCAATCACCATAACACAACAAGGATATCATTTAATCATCATACAATCATTCTCAAACAAACTTAAATCAAACAAAGATCACACAAGAAAATTGTGGAAATTGGAACAAGAAGAACAAGAACAAGAACAAAAACAAAACTATAAGAATCATACATCCAAGATAAATTAGATTCACCCCCTTACCTTGCTATAGCAACGATCGGAACTCGAATCGGTCGAGAATCCACCAATCTACACTTTTTCCTTCTCTTTTCCTTCTTCTCCTTTCTCTCTTTCTTTCTCTTCTTTTTCTTTCCATCCTTTTTCCTTCTCACAATATTTCTTTCTTATAAAGAAAATATCTATTCCGCGGAAATGACCAAAATGCCCCTACGCTCAAATATCGTTCAAACGCCCCAAAACGCGGAATATTACCTTACTAATATTTCCAGTACCAAAAATATGAAAACCTTCAATTAAATATTAGTCCGCCATCCTGAACTAATACCGACTGAAACGACTCCAAAAACGGTAAAATTCCAATAAATGTCACAGACGTCCAAATCAACTATATACTTATTTTTCCGAGCGTTACATTCTTGCTCAAGTTCAGATGATGAGTGAGCCAACCTATGTTTGACGACACATAAGAAGGGTGAAACTTCAAAGTTATACACTTATGAATTCGATAATGAGTATTCATATAGTGAATTGTCGCAAGCGTTTAATGATATGTATGCATATTCTATAAATGCTTTTAAGAAAATTTCTTTCCAAAAAGAAATGATTTTAAAACCTGAAAAAGAGATAAATAGTTTTAATTGCACTTTGGAATCTCTTAAAGAAGCGCAAACATCTCTAGTTGATGAGCTTTATAATGTTTCTGATAATTTAGTTGAAAAGGTAGAAAACGTTGAATGTGTTACGTTTCCAACTTTAAAACTTGGAATTGAAAATCTTAAAGGACAACTAACTCATGCTACTTTAATATCTTGTTCTTCTTTTAGATCTTCAAGTGATGAAGGGACAATTTTTAAGAAAAAACCTTGTGTCACTAGGAGAAATAGAAAAAGATTTTCATCTAAAGCTATTTCTCATTATTGTGGTGATAAGGGACACATTAGGCCTCAATGTCATATTCGAAACGTTCAAGTTCCCAATGGTAAAGTGGCATGGATTCATAAGTGTACCTCAACTAACCCTAAAGTACCCACTATTCGGGAACCTAATTGCCTATTTGATTGTCACAGAAAAGTCTAGTCTCCGCAAAAATATTATGGCTTCTAGATAGCGGATGTTCAAGACATATGACATGAGCTGCTACCATGTTCATCAAATTCGATGAGAAGGAAAGCGGCCACGTCACATATGAGGACAACACAAGAGGTAAAATAATTGGAGAAGGTATTATGAGAAATCCCTCGATAATCACCATTTAAAATGTGCTTTTAGTTAAAGGGCTTAAATGCATCCTACTTAGCGTTATCCAATTATACGACAAAGGGAACATCGTGGTTTTTGATACTCTTATTCGTTAAATTGAGCATAAGGAAAGTAAGGACCTTGTGTTTAAGGGTTCTAAGAATGATAACATTTATATGCTTGATCTAGATGACGTGTCAATGCATGGAACTAAGTGTTTAGTTGCTAAGGGTGAAAATTCTTGGTTATGACATAGACGCTTGAGTCACGTGCATTTTGACTTGTTGAAAAAAATAGAAGGGTTAATAGCTATTTATCCCCCTGCCATATGGGGCCTTTACGAAAAACCCCCTGTAAAAAAAAGTCACATGGATGACCCTATAATTTTGAAAAAGTCACTATTAAAATCTTCCTCATACCAAGTCATTCAAAATGCTGATGTGTCATTGTTTTTCTGTTTTTTCCATTTTCTTTAAATGCCACATGTGTTTATTCATTTATGTAAGGACAATTTTACCCTTAACCCTCCACTACAGCTGTGCTGCATATTACTCCAACTTCATTCTACAAAAATTAAAACGAGCTTCCTCCAAAATATGTCACCATAGATCCAATCTTCATCTGCATAAAGATCCTTCATAGATTCCAATCTCTATAAGCATAAATCATACCATATATGTCATCTTCATCACCATTTCCAAGCACAAAAACTTAACTGGAAAATATCATCACTGGTTCACCTTTAAAAACCTGCTTCAGAACTGGTCTACACAATTTTCAATCCATATCATTAGCTCAACTGTAACTTCATCAATTTATTCATTACCAATTCCTTTGAAGCAACAAACTCAGAGACGCATCTCAGAAAGACGAATCTGAACTTTGCACTCAAAGTTTCAGGCGAGCTATTTACAAATCGATTTCGAACAGAGGAAAGACGAATCGAATGATGTACCGGAGATATCCCGAATAAATCTTCATCTTCAAGAAGAGAGACAAGAAAGAGGATTGATTCAAAGCTTTGTATTGAAGTTTAGTGTTCCTAGTTTTGTTTGGATTTCATGATTTTTGTGTTGGTTATTTTGTTTGTGGGTGTTTGAGGAGACCGAGTGAGAGCGTTTGAGTTTGAATCCGAGAGAGATGACGTTTTCTTGGTTGTTGTTTGTTTTGTTTGAGTGAGATTCATAAGAACAGAGAATACAGAGAGTGAATTGATTGAGTCATGAGGATAAGAGAGGGAGAGAACCGAGTGAGGCCGAGAGAGAGAGAGAGAGAGAGAGAGAGAGAGAGAGAGAGAGGAACTGATGATTTTGTGTGTGTGTGGTAGTGTTCTATTTTGTTGGTTTGGTTAAAGAGATATAGAAGCAGAGAGAGATGACGTTTGGGAAGAACAAAGGAACAGTGTTGTTGTTGAAACAGAGGAAGAAATTAAAGAATGTATGAACAGTGAGAGGGTTGAGGGTAAAATTTTCCTTACATAAATGAGTAAACACATGTGGCATTTAAAGAAAATGGAAAAACAGAAAAACAATGACACATAAGCATTTTGGATGACTTGGCATGGGGAAAATTTTAATAGTGACTTTTTCAAAATTATAGGGTCATCCATGTGAATTTTTTTTTTTACAGGGTTTTTTCGTAAAGGCCCCATATGGCAAGGGGGTAAATACCTATTAACCCAAATTAGAATCCAAGAATCTAGTGATTGGTCTTCCTAAAATGAAAAATTTAAAGGACAGATTATGTGATGCTTTCCAAATGGGAAAGCAAACAAGAGTGTCGTTTAAATCGAAAAATTTATTTTGACATCAAAACTATCGAGCTTCTCCATCTAGACTTGTTTGACCCTTCGTGGATATGAAGTTTAGGAGGCAATTATTATGGATTTTTAATTGTTGATTAAAGCAACTGGAGAAATAAAAACAATGTAGTCGCCATCGATTATTTATTTATCCAACGAGAAGGAAAAGGAAAACACCGAAGAAAACCTAAAAGGGAAAAAAAGGGTCTCACGCCCAAGAGAAAGGGTAAGGGAATCGGTTACACAAGGAGAATATATTAGCACCCCTCGTGTTTGTCGTACTCGACGAGATCCACTCTTGTTTGTTCTAACCTAAGGGTGGCAAACTAAAAGTCTGAAGCTTACGGCTAAAAGGGAATGCATGCAAAAGAAAATACGGGGAAAAGAAGAAAGATTTTACAAAGTTGTGCTTGTTTAGGCCCCGCGACCTAATGCCTATGAAGAATCAGAGTGTCGTAGTTCGGCTCAAAAGTTTTGGTTTGTTTTTGTTTTTTAATGAATGATGCTAATTTCGCATGCTACTGCTGCTCGACTTTTGGAGACTCACGCAGTTGTCGTAGAAAGGAATCAACATGTTCTTGCTTAACAAGGTAAAGCTAAAAAGCAAAAGAAAATAAATTGATTGGTGTTTTTTGATATAGACGAATGATAAATGGATCCCAATACTAGGACACTCATCACCCCTCTATTTTTTTTAAAGTTTGAGACTTGAACCATACAAAAGAGTATGAATGAAAAAAGAAATAAGTTAGAGAATGCACCCGCTCATTCTTTTCCATTGCTTAAGACTCATGAATAGTGAGATTCTAATCAATATTTATTAAGGCTCGTGAATTGTTACCTTTGTATTAGGCCCATCATCAAGTTCGACTCCATTAATCATGTTTCTTTCAGAACTATAATGAGGAAGCACATAAGTTAGCAAAGCTCTCCAAATTTGTTGGTTCTAAAACATGGATGGAGCATGTGCTAGATATGCCTCTTGACTTAAAGTGCAACCCTTCTAGTTTAATTTATTAAAGATGCCACCATCATCATTCACTTTGTTCCAATTATTTTTGTTTGTACATGGCAGCATAATTATTTTTTGTTTTAAATCTCATTCATAAAAAAATTAAGATTAAAAACCCAACAACAACAACCAACCTCAAGTATATTGAATAGTAGGGACGATTTCTTCCTTTATTATTGATTAATGTTGTTTTTCTGTTTTTTCTTCTTTCTTTTTATGCTGAAAAAAAGATAGAGAAGAGAAAAAAGTCACATGGAAGTGGCACATTTTTTTTCATATATAAACAGGAATTGTTTCATATATAAATAATTTTTTTCCCACAAAATCATTAAGAGATATACTCATCACCAATATAGATCAAACTCTTTTACTTTCCTTATTTAATTGATTTTCTACTTCAAATTTATAAGATAAGAACATGTCAAATTTTTCATATTTATGTCTTAATAAATAAACTATCTAGAAAAATTATCTATAAAAATCACATATTAATATTTATTACCTCTTGTTCTTTTTTTAGCCAATGAAATAAAAATGCATTATTAAAAAATATCACAAAAAGAAATACTAAATTAAAAATGAAATTTTCATTAGTAAAAATTCTTACTACCTCTTGTTAGAGTTTGCTTTAAATTTCTTAAATTGGTGTGTATTAAATTAAGAGGAACACAATTTCTTACTTAATTTATATTCTACACATACTTCTTTACCTTTCTTACAACTTCTGAAATATGTGGAGAACTCTTGTGATTTTAATATGATATTTTAAACATAATGTATTAACTTTTAATCTTTTAATATATTCTTTAATCATTTATGTTGAGTGCATTTTTTCAAGATTGCTACTTCGACCAAGTAAACTAATTCCGGTCAAACCTCCCTATTTTTATGGCTACTTTATTTCAACCATGAATACAACATAAAACAATGTTACCACATGATAAAAGAAGAAGGGTTCTCACCAAAATTAATTTTACTTTTTGCGTGACATTTCTTGGTTTGATTTCTGTTGTTCTGTTATATCTCTCACTTGAGAAATATTTATTGCACTTTGGAAGATTTGCATACATAAATCTAAGGGTATTTATTCATTGCTACGCCTCATATATTATTTACATTTTGTTATTTTGCAGATTATTGATCATTCGCGACTTTGTGATTTGTGTTAATTGTGATTGCTTTCGCAACCATTGGAGTCACCGAGGGAACAACACTGATCATAAATGAAAAAGAGATAGGATATTCAGTTATCTTTTTCCTCACACTAAGGTATTTACTCATCTATCATTCTCCAATTGATTTTGCTCATGAACATTCTCTAAATTAATTAATTTGGTATACTATTTTTATCATTTATTTATTGATGTGTTTATTTAGTACTACTATATGTGCTTATGGCGAGTCTTGTATTGATGAGTACATATATGATATATCAGTGCATAACATAACCCTAAGCTAAATCAAACATTGCCACGGTTGGTTTCAATCATTTATATGTGAAAAACGTTGCCAAGTTGTAGCATAATTTTTTGTTTTTGTTTTAAATCTCATTCATAAGAACAACAGAAACAGAAACTCAAGAACAACCAACTGCAAGTAATTCGAATAGTAGGGAGGAATGCTTGCAACACTTCCTTCGCCGTGTTGCTTGTTGTAACATCCAATTGATAGTGTTACTTGTTGTAACATCCAATTGATAGTGAGAGCTAGCGTGACAATGATATGAATAATGATAAGTTTAATGACCGCAGAGAAATTTTCATTAAAATCAAAACCATGGATTTGATGGAAACTCTTGATTACTAAACAAGCTTTAGACTTGTTAAAATCGCCTTCAGCATTTTCCTTGATGCAAAAGACCCATTTGTATCTTATAGACTTCCTATTGGCAAGAAAGGGAACAGGACATTAGGTTTGGTTCTTTTGTGACGTAAACAGCTAGCCATTTATGATCCTTTAGAGCTTGCTTAAAATTCTCTAGCTCATAGTGGCCAGGAAAAACAAACAAATGACAGTGGGGAAAGGTTATACTGGTGATTATGACAGGGTCTGATGTTAATTATAATTTGATAACATGTGTTGTTTGAATAGAGGAACTTGAAAAGGAGGAGGTGGATACATGAGTTGAGGACTGATGGAACAGAGTCGGAAGCAACAAGAACAAGTTATGCTTTGGTTGTGTAAAGAGAAGATGTGGAATTGGCTTCGCTGAATAGGGTTTATAAGGAGTAGAACTGATGAAGAGATTATAGGGATTGAGTGAAAAGAGCTAGAGAGGGGAACAATGTATTGGTTGGGAGATTTGAAAGAGGGTGGGAGATAAAACTTGTATCTTTTGTGAGGGGTAGAGTAACTTAGGGACAAACACCCATGAGAGGACTATGAGGGTGAATGAGAGGTGGAAACAAGCACAGCCAAACTGAGGCTAATCCTCACAACTAATAATGACCATTGAGACAGCTTTGCAGATATTACAATGGCCTATTTAGCACTTGTGCAAATATAACACACACTCTAACTAACTGAATCAGGTCTGATTTTGTACCAAGCTTCCACCGCAAGGCTAAGATAATTAGCAATGACAGAATAGTAAATTCCAAAGTAGGCAAGCAGCTTGCCATATTTTTCCCCAACACAAGTAAATTAAATAATTGCTTTCCGCCAGTCTTCAAATTCAACACAGTTCAACTTTATGCTTCCAACTACTAATTTTCATGCCTAAAAATCTGAATTTTAGTCCAAAACAAAGTGTAGCATGTATTATGGTACACTATGCTACACGCCAATGTAGGTATATGTTTATCAAACTAAGCAAGTATTAGACGAATGCCATATATTGAAAGAATGAAAACAACATTATAGGGCGAGTGAAGTACATTTTAGAAAATGCCCTCTGCATATTTTGGTGGTCGAGACATCAATATCAGTCCTTGGAATGAATTGTCCACTAACTACATAACTGTGTACAACACTGACAATCAAACAAGTTGATTTAAACAATTCTTTTTCTCCTTTGGAGAGGATTTCTTTCTAAAAGAACAAAAGGTAACATACTTTACAATAACAAAAAATTTCCCCTGCAAACAATTATGTGCAAGAAAATTTGGGAAACAAAATCAATAACCTGTTTCTGTCTTGCTGGGCAACATAGCATTAGTGCCAATGCTGGCTAACTGATGCACCCATCTATTCAGTGCTGGACCAGTACCAAACATGGGCAAACTGTCATGAACAAAAGGTAAGTTAACTTGGTTTCCCATTAAAATCCATAAAAAATTCTTAAACTACATAAATTTCAGGTTGTTGTAGGGCCCCAAACAACGGGGAAACTTTTCTCTCTTTCTTTTAGGGATGGGGGCTAAGGATGACAGGATATCTTACAATTACAACAGCCTATAATGAGACAAACTTTTCAAGTTATCACATTATATTTCTATAGCACCACTTAACAAAACTGAGAACTGGAAGTTAGCAGCTTTTGCATTTGCTTAAGAATTACAAATAACATTCTTTATGCCACATTACAAATCTGACCATACCTATCGCACACTCTAGAATTGATGGAGGATTACTTGATGGGAATGACAGCATCTAGGTTTTTCTCAAGCATCCAACCCTTTGGATAAACTACATTATGAACATCCAAATGGAGATGCCAATTCATTATTTTCTTACAACCAGCAGGAGAACCTTCCATTTGCCTCTCATCTTCTACCAATTGTTCTATAAAGGTGGTTTCCTATAAAGTTAAAGGTATTATCAGCTTAATGATAATAAGAATTGCAGGTAATATGGGGATGGAGCAAATAAGTAATGATAGGAGGCATACCTGAAAACCCTCCTTCACTGAATCTAATTGCCGTATAGGTTTTGAAGTAGGGCGTCGCCACCGCTTGGGATCCCACAGGATTGAGCTGTTGAATGCAAATCCAGACATATCAACATGAAATCTTCGAAGTCTTTTACTTTTCTCATTTGTATGCCACCCAATCACTTGGCTTCCATTGCATACCGGACCCTCCAAAATAGCCTTGTTTTTGCTTGGTGCAAGCATGGCGAGAGGCCAAGTGCCAAAACGACTATAAAACCAAGTCAACGTTAGAAAATAGGATTAGGAATTGAATGAACAAGTTGGAGGACACAATTCATAAAGGCACAATTGAGCATGTAAAAGTTGAATGATGTAAAGAACGGCTGGAAAAACAGGGTTGTTGACAAGAAAAAAACATCATATTAATGTTCCCCATGTAAAAAAACCAACAGATAAAACTCAACATTTACAGCTCCAAACACTTGAGTTTATTTAATCATGAAAGAGGTATTTGCAAAGTGAATTTTGATTCAATTTCATAATCAAAGCAAAATGAAGTAAAGACATAACAATCAAAAGGGGAAACATAAGTGTCCAAGATGGTTGATTCAGTGGGTAAAATTGAACAGATGCCAGTTCTTAGTACCAAACCACACTATGAACCTCCATTGAAGCATGTGGCCTTCCCTAACCATTGAAGCATATTTTTACTAATTACTGGAAGTTACAAACATTATCATGCTACCTTATTTTCATTTGATTTCATGTTTTTGAGAAATTATGAAGGAAAAGGTGAAAACAAGATTTATAAAGGAAAAAAGAAGTAGCAATTACACATGCTAATGTAAGAAAGAAAAGATGCAATTACTTTGTTAACTAGAGAAGCTTGTGAATACCAAAAAATAAGGTGCAAATTTATACCCAAAAACAAAGTGCAAATTTAATCATTTAAATCAAAACACTACGAATTCGGAGTTTTTGACAGCAAATTCGTTAGTCCTTGAGAATGTAAACCCCAAATTGATCCCTAAAGAACAAAAAATTTCTGCCACATTGATTCCTCTCGAGAACAACAAATTCTCTGTAGTAAATTATGAAGTTGACACTTACAACGCACATTCCAAATACAAACAAAAGGCAACAAACACAATCTCACAAATTCCAAATACTAGCACAGATCAAGTAAACCCCAAAAAGCCAGTGGTACCAACAATAGCCAACAAACAAAAGGCAACCAGTTTTGTCAACAATTGCAACAACCACATCTCCAAAACAAGCAACATAACTCAAAATAAATCATATGCAAACCAAACCCATCAATAAGGAAACTCAATTTAAGTATAAATCCAAACCAAAACCCAACTAACAACAGAATAAGTAGTACCTGATATCTCTAATTGTCTGAAACAACTCAAGAGAATACACATTATCATCATCAGCAAAGTAAACAATCCCATCAAGCTTATGATGTTCAATATGCTCCAACGCCGTATTCCTCTGATGAACTCCTCTATCCTTCAAATCAGTCGAATTCTTACCACACACCAAATGCCTATACATCACACCCGTTTTCCTCAACAACTCAGCAGTCTCCATAGAAGCAGAATTCATCTCCACCACCACCCATAAAACCGGCGGCGGCACCAATCTCAAAACCTGCCCTAACCTATTCAAAAAATACGCCTGAAAAGCTCGGTTATAAGTCGGTGTCACCACAATCAATTGCTTCCTCGTCACAATATCAAACCTCTCAGATTCAACCAAATCCCTTGCCTTCACCTTCACCTTCTCCTTCTCCTTCTCATCGTTCATCCTCAAGCTCAAACTCACAGGATCAATCACAAAACCAGTATCTCCACCGCCACCACCGCCTCCGTTGTCTTCACCTACTCCGCCTCCACCTCCGCCGCCGGCACCGCGCTTTACCGGAACACGATCGTCCAGAACTAACTGAGCATCATCGTCGGCGTGAGGAGTCTTGATATCGAAACTGATTTTCTCGTTCCGTCGATGAGGAATATCATGAACAAGATTACCAAACGGAAACATTCCTAACAAAATCCCGGCGAAGAAGAAAATCACACACCTGTAAGCAATTCGTCGCCATTGTCCCTTCCGATTGTAGCGTCGCATGAAAACGCTACCGATTAGTTTCTGAAACGAGGAAGCTAAAGCGGAGTAGTTAGCGTTCGAAGAAGGAAGTTTGTGAGACGGAGAGGAAGACGAAAAGACGGAGTTTATGTAGTGGTGACGGTCGTTATAGGCCGGAGATAGCGTCCGTCGGATTGACGCCATTAATTTAGGTCAGAGAAAAACATGAAGAAGAAGAAGAAAAAGAGTGAAGGATCCGAAACCCTAGAAAATAGGGATTGAATCGTGAAAGAGAATATAGAATGAAAGAAAGAGTTTAGAGAGATCTATTTGGAGTTATGAAATGTTTTTTTTTTTTTCTGAAGAATGATTGAAGAAACTGAGAAAGAGAAAAGATTGGTCCTTTGACGAAGAAATTACAGTTTTTTTAGTATTTTTATTTTTCTACTTCTAGATATTATTACAGTATTTTTTTAGTTCTTTTGAAAACAGTTACAGTGTTAGTCAAACTTTATTTGAGGATTTTAATTGATAAAAAAGAAATTTAAATAATATCGGAAAATTTATTAATGAAAAATATTTTATGATTCTAAATTCACTTTTTATTTTTTCATATTAATAAGAAAACTAGAGGAAAAATTAATTATAATTTAGAGAATAAAACTAAAATAGTCATATTTTACTATAAATTCTTTATTAAAATTTATTTAATAACAAATGTATTTGAATAGTATATAGACTATATACATTATATAATAAATTTAGAAAAAATTAAACTATATGTAGACTATACTAAGTTGTATAAAGACTATATATAAGTTGGATATGTATTATACTGAATAAATTTCACATAATAGATTGTCTCTTAGAGAAATTTAAGATATTCTATTCGTCTCTCAAAATAAATGTTTCATTAAACACTTTCACACATATTAAAAAAAGAAAAAAAAATGCATTGATAATGTAAAATATTTTTACACATCACAATTTTATATTCCATTAAAACATATTTTAATTTAAAAAAACTAATATGACATGGTAAGTATAAAGCTTTTGATTTGTTGCATATGTAAAATTAGTTTATATTGTCAATGCACTATCTTTAAACTCTTAAAAAAATGTGATAAATAAAATAGAGAATAATAATTTTATCAAACTCCCTTTGTCAGTTATTGGTTTTCAAATTATTATTAATGCAATGTGTGAGAAATAGTAAATTAAAAGTATTAATGAGATGATATAATTAGAAAATAAAAATAAAAATTCCAATGAAAACTAAAAGCAAACTTATTTTAGGATAATATTTTTTTAACAAATGTGATATTTATTTTGCGTCGGAAGGAGTAGTAGTATTTTTTTTATATAATCCTTGTATATTAAAATAGAAGAGATGAAATATAAAAGGAGTGGACTTAGCCTAATACTCAAGAAAATCAAACGAGTTAAAAAAATCTAAAGTTATGCATTCTTAACATATTCAAAACAAGTTATTTCATTATGACCAAGGTAGGAGTGTCTCATCACTATTAAAAAAACACATTTAATTTCGGACGCAAAATGTATTTAACTTTGGCTAGAGAAGTGAGGTAACGAAAAGCTTCATGAAAAGCTGTCACTTTACCCTTTGGTAATTAAAAAACCGAGCGGTAAAGTTATCTGCATAAGAGTTTGCTCCTCAACAAAAACTTTTTTATATTTTCAAAATTAGTGCCACATATCTCTTGGTTTATGATCAAAACCGGGGGAAAATATATATTTTTTAAATATTCATTACATTGTTTACACAAAATATCAATAAATTAATTTGTTTAGAAATTATATTATTTACACAAAATATTAAAGTAAATATATATAACAAATTTTGAATTCAATTCATCGTCATCAGTGTCATGGAAAAACAAATGATGGATCCTCGTTTCAATGAAATCTTGGGGAAGAGAAAATGTTAGGTGCAATTAGGGGTGTTCGCGGTGCGGTTTGGTTCGGTTTTGAGCATAAAAGTCATCCTAACCGCGAGATAAAAATGCATGCGGTTCGGTTTGGTTCGGTTGATTTTTAAAAAGTCATCCAAACCAAACCAAACCAAACCAATGCGGTTAGGATCGGTTCGGTTGACTGCGGTTTACACTATAAAATAAAAATGTACTGAAATAAAAGGAAAAAGGAAAGTAATTCAATGTCAATATAATATATGATATTATACCATACAAAAGAAATTATATTACAAGAACAGTAGAGAACTAAAAATACATTATAAATGAAATACATGTAGAGAATTATATATATATATATATATATAATAATAAATTAATTATTAAAATTCAAAACGTTAGATGTGGCTGTGTGCAATTGAATTTGGAAAGATAATAAATTAATTATAAAAATTTAAAACTTAAGTTAAATATGCGGTTTGGTTCGGTTCCGTTCGGTTTCGTGAAATAAAAACCGCAAACCAAACCAAACCGTGCGGTTCAGTCCAAAAACCATCCAAAATCATCCAAACCAAACGCGGTTTTTTGCGGTTTCGGTTTGGATTGGTTCGATTTGCGGTTTTGCTTTTGGATTGGTTCGGATACGATCACCCCTAGGTGCAATGTATTCTTAATGACTTTTGCATTTATTTATTTATTTATTTGTGATATAAAACAGAAAAGAAAGTTAGATAAATAAAATAAATATTCAGTTATATGAGTATTGAAGAACACAAACGTTAAACCCAAACAATTTTCTGCTCTTTTAATCCATTATAGAGAACTTTACCAAGCTTCTTCACACTTCAAAGTTTTCATGTCAAATGTTTCATTATCAATTTTTGATATTCAGAATGCTTTTATAATGAATGTTTTAGATTTCACGTGGATCACTAATGGCAATGTCTAGAGCATTGATACTCATTAAATAGACGACAAAGATTTGTTCAAGGATGGTGAATATCCTCAATAAACACGCTTAAATATCCCCTCGGTTATGACAAAGAATCGAGGTAAAAAGTATTTTTTTTCACATACCCCTCGATTTTCAGTTCAAAACTGAGGTGAATAAGTTTTTTTTAATTACATTATTTACACGGAATATTAAAATACATTGTTTACAATAAATTCAGGTTTTAACAAATCTTTGCTCTTATTCTTGAAGAACAACAAATCTTTGTTGTTATCAAGATTTAGTTGCATACCGTTGGTTTCCACAAATTCTCTGTAACTTATCCAACTTCATATATGTTATATGTTCCAAATATGAGATTTTTTTATGCACTTGCAATCCATCCCAGAGATCTGATGTTCATGAGCATTTCTAGAGCAAATATTTTCATGGCAAATACTTTCACAAGAAAGAGAACATAATATACCATTTGATTAATATTATCTTAAGCATATTTTGTTATATACCCTTTGATTAACAACATAGGAAGGTTATTTCAAAACAACAACATCAACATCAATATGTGGGTTAGATTGTAAGGGACAAATGTTTTGTTCAAGATAGAAAGAAGAACATTGAATATTTTTTCTGTCTTGCAATTCATTCAAAAGAATGATGTGTACGATTTTTGAGCGGCTACATATAAGTTATATTTATGGTAACAATTTATTAACGAGTGCTTTTGTAGTAGAATCAAATTATATATTCCATCGGTTATTAGAGAAACTGAGGGATTAAATGATTTGATTTACAAATAAAAAAATAAACTGCATTTTTCTAGGTTTCGAAGCATGTCCTAGATTTTTTGGTAATGTGATAAAAATATTGTTGCACCATCTAGTGTAAAGTTGCCAAGGCACCATTTGCGGGTTCTTGAATACTTAGGTAGAAATCTTAGAGTTTGTCTCTAACTAGAGGGAGTTCCAGCTCCTATCTCGAGTATTCTCTATGGCAATAATGATGCTCATAAGCTCATCATAAAGGGATTTTTGGACACAAAGGTTGATAGCAAATCAACCAATGCAATCACCAATGTTATTCTTGTAGAAGCCGACACGAGAGGAAATGCCTTGGTTTAAATATGAGTCATTTGTGTTTCGTTTATTCCACAAAGCCAAACGGGCTTCAAAAAACTTATCTAATATGAGTAGCTCTGGGATGATGAGTCTTCCCCTTAAATGCTTTTGAGAATCGTAAAATCTAGGATATAAGGACTAGTTTCAAGCTTTGTGTTGTTACGTGTGAGAGAGACAAAAACAATGATGCTAGAGAATTGAGGCATGACTCATATTGTGGTTGTTGAACCTCAAATTATTTTTGTAGTGTCAAATGGTCTTGAATATAGCCAAAACTATAACAATTATAACTAAAGAGCGTTGTGGATTCTAGCCTTTCTTGCAAATATCCAAAATTAAGTTGAAGGAAGTAAAGTCAATTGCATGTTGGATAATGCTTTGAAACTCGTTCCATAATTTGAGGGGGAAGGAGCAAGACAAAAATAAGTGCATATCATTTTCTTGAGAGTTGTTACGAAGAGGGCACATAGAGGAAATGTTATAACCTCTACATGACTCGTTATCATCTGTAGGCATCTTCATGTGGATGATTTTCCAAATACGAGTAGAGTGTGAAGGTGGAAATGGCTATTTTCCACATATACTTTGTCCAATATTTAGGTTGAGGGGGGGGGGGTATGAACAAAAGAGTAAGCATCTTAGAGGGTGAGCACACCTAATGTAGAGTTTTGCTAAATAAGCATGCGATGAAGAAGTAAAAGAGAAAAATTGTATGAGTTTCGTCCTTACTTCTTGCAAGTATCATTCGTGTTCCTTATTTGAGTTTTTTCCTTTGCATTTCATTGCTTTATAAGTTTATTGAAGCGACATTAATGGAGTATTTCCATGTTTATTGAAGAATTAGGTTGAAAAGAGATGATGGTAATGAAATGGATATAAAATGATGGTGAACGAGTTGGAGATGAAACATGTTTAGGATTCTCTTGGCTAATGGAAATGAAAAATTTGTTAAGGTTCAAATGGTTTCCTAAGCGTTGAATGTGTGTTTCATAAGACAATGGAAAATGAATGGACTTGACAAGCTAAACATGTTTCTTGAATAAGAATATAACATTTCACTACGGTTGGATAAACTAATCGTGGTGATATTCCTTTTATTTTATTTTATTTTATTAAAGCATCAATTTTTAACCATTTAAAAATTAAAAATGAGAAAACATATCACCACAGTTGGAATATCCAATAGAAGTAAAATATGGCCTACATTTAGTTAGAAAATAAATAAAAAAGAAATACGCCACTATAATATTAAAGAAATCTCAAAATTTGCTGGTGTTGGGAATCGAACCCATAAACTTTACGAGATTTTACGATAATTGCTTTATTCAACCGTGATAATATGTAAGTTTTTTGAATTAAAAATAAAATAAGATGATGGCGCATGATTTTCAAGACGTCACCACGGTCCTTCAATGAATCGTGGTGAAATGGACATCATAGTATGTACTTTTTGTAGTAGTGTTTTTATCCATTGTTATGTATCACTTTTACTTTTTTTTTCTTTCTATTGATTAGTTTTTTTATTTGTTGGATTAATGAGCTTAGACTACATTATTGTATATTGATTTTGTCAAAGGTAAGAAGTTATAATGAGTATAGTGTATCAATTTATGTTGTGTTATGCATTTATGGTATGGTCAAAAGTTTTAAGGGAGCACACCAAAAAACAACTTTACTTAATGCTCAAGTTGACTCAACTCTAATGTAAGTTTTGCAAGTTTCCAAACATTAAAAAGCGGGAGATTGAAGTTGTTCTGCCTTTCTAGAGTTTTGGTTTTGTTGCTTGTCAAATGTATCATCTTTTATTGATTATCGTGTCAGTAATTTGCTCTCATTTAAGTTAGATCTTTGCACATATCTTAGAATTGATTATAATTCATTAAATCGTATTTTGCATGCATAAATCAAACTCTTAGGTAAAAGTCGATGCAAAAATGGTTCGAATCAATTAGTATAATAATTAGGTTAAGAAACACATGAATGCATGATTCCTATCATACTATCTTTCGAATTAAGGTTATGCACGATTCAAATTAATATATGATGAGTGTGAAAATCATGTTTTGGTTCTGCTAGTATGATTTAACCATAAGTTTCCTTGATTGCAATCAGGTGCAAGCAATTGATTTGAATTACACTAAAGGGTGAATCGGATCAATAGATTCCATTCAAATTTTGAGTTCTAGTTATGTCATCATGATTTAAAATTACATGATTCCTTGACTCGAATCATTGATCAAATCATTGATTAGAAACAAATGGGTAAAAAAAATGAGTTTTAAGTTCTTGATTCAAATCATTTCCTCATTAGATCGAATCATACCCATTGCTTTTGACTCAAATCAAAATGGTGTTTTTACTCGTTTTTGTTGCACAATCTCAAGCACATATATAAATAATTCTCTCTCTTACTCTCTACCAAAACACATGATCATAGAATCATAACTTTGAAAGATTTTTAAAAACTTGAAACTAGCTTTCAAAGTACACTTTCATAATTTTTTATTGCATGTGAATTCATCTTTAACCTCTACCTACATTACCATATTTTGGTTGCTTCTCAATTCTTAAGGAGTGTAAGATCTATCATAGAGGAGATTCATTCGTTGTTAATGTTTGTGAAATTTTTAAGTTGCATTTCAAGATTCAAATTGTATGGCGTGGCGAGAATCGATAATCCAACATGAGCAAAATGAAATGATTTCTTCTCCATTGAAGACTTCGGTAGAAATGAGTGAAAGTTACTATAAAACAAAGTTGAGAGTTTCTGTTCCATTAGATATTCTAAGAGCTCGGACAATGGATCGATAAGGTCGAGTGAAATCTGTTTTATAATTGATGCTTGTAATGGATCTCGGATAAATGTAAGTTTGGAATAAATTAAATCATATGATTCATCTTTATAGCGATTAAATCCTTTTATAAGTAATATTATATTGATTCTTTGATTAATAAAATTAGATTTAGATACATAATTCAAATTGAATTTGTATTGATTAATTCATTAATTGTTTAAGATATTTATTATTTCATATTTCATTTCTGAATATAATGTAACTTGTGATATCGATTCAACACATATTTTATCAAATTTCTCCTTCCCCACTTTTGTGAAAACTTTGATTTTAACAAAAACATTTTTGAAGTTTGTAAATCGATTCAACACATATTTTATCAAATTTACCATACCCTACTTTTGTGAAAACTTTGATTTTAATAAAAACATTTTTTAAACTGTATTTTAGGGTTAAGTCTATTCAATCCCCCTTCCCCCTTTCTAGTAGGGGTAGGAATAGGTCAAACCGACCTACAGGGGCCTATAGCCTAGCCTACTTAAGGCCAGACCAGGCCAGACTTATTTAACAAAGAGGTCAGGCTTAGGCTTTCTTAAAAGCCTATTTTATTAAACAGGTCAGGCTTTGGCTATTAAAAAAGCCTATGAAGCCTTATAGGCCGACCTATTTTTTCATATATAGTATATATATGCTAAATAGGTTGGCACATGTATGCATATATATTAGAAAAAATGCTAAATAGGCTAGCCTATTCCTACCGCTACTAGAAAGGGGGAAGAGGGATTGAATAGACTTAGGCATATATAGGTTGGCTTATATATGCCTATATAGGTCGACCTATAAGGCTTATATATGCATATTAGAACAAATGCTAAATAGACCGGCTTATATATGCATATATAGGCCGACCTATAAGGCTTCTTAAGTAATATGGATTAATTGAAAACTTTAATGAGATACAGACTTTTAAAAAGACTTTCAGGCTAAGTCAGACTTTTAAAAAGGACAGGTCAGACCAAAAAACTGAACCTATGATAGGCCATAGGTCAGACTTAGGCATTTTAAATTTATCGTAGGTCAGGTTCATGCCTTCTAAAGTCTAGCCCAACCTATTTCCACCCCTACTTTCAAAATCTTTCTCACTCATATTTTCCTCCAACAAATATAATTTATAACTATAATCATAAATACTTTAATTACGAAAGATGCAACTATTAATTTTAGTATTGGATATGTTTTTAAATATTTTTGAACAAAAAGTGTGATGTTTTTATGGAACCAGAATAACAAAATTAGGTTATTTTATTAGACCAAAACATATTTAAGACTCAATTATATAATTAAAAACTTTTTATTATTTAATATAATAAAGTTTTATTTTAAAAAATAGCTTATCAGATGAGTTTTCTCATTTTCATATCTCTAAAACTATTTTGTAAATTCTTATCAAATACATTTTTTTTCTCAACTTTAAAACAATTTTAAAAAATTGGACAACCAAATAGATTTTTTGTTATAATTTTAAAACTCTTTTCTAAAATAGATTTATAAAACAAATCTTAGAAACTAAAAATATAAATTAGTTGAAACATGCATTTTATAAGCTGTTTCCGTTTTTTAGTTCTTAAAACTGTAAAATAATTTTATAGAAACAGTTTTTAAAAACAAACTTTCTAAACAAGTTATTTAGTTTTTAAAAACTTAAAAATAGTTTTTGGGTAGGGGATCAATCAAACCCTTAATTTTACTTTTTATCTTTTTATTTACCAACCTCACAAAATTAATCTCTCTGTGTTAAAAATGACCATTTTTGTCTACATTTTAATATTTATTGCAATTTTCACTAACTTCTATTTTGGCTTCTAAAAGCGATGATGTGTTGCACTTTTTAATGAGTTGGCATGAAAATTGACGTGGTTGCAATATACATGCTGAAAAAAAATTATCCATGTTAGAAAATGATTAAAATAATAATAAAAATGCAGTTTAAAATATTTATATAAAAAAATAAAAAATTATGAAACATGAAAATCGCAACTGATGCTTAAATCCTAAACTATGAAAAATTAAACAAACAAATCCCTACTCATTCATTCTTCAATTCCTAGTTGGGTTAAAGCTCTACCTTTCTACATACTAGTGTCTCTACCCGTGCGAGGCACGGGATAAAATTTCTTATACTAAAAAAATATATTTTATAATTACTTATAATTTATAAATAAAGTTATATTAACATTATAATCTGTCTTTGTTATTAGTTGCACAAAAAATATTTTTTATCAATAAAAAACTATATTTTATTTATAAAAATATCTTTATTATTTAAAATTTTAATTTATTTGACTATAAAATAATTTTTTTAATTTTAAAATTATGATGCTAATTTAAAAAGAATAGAATTTGTTAATTTTTTTTTGTATGTTATTAAAATAATCATTTAGTCTTTAAAAATATAATATCAATTAAGAAATTAAAACAAAAATCTTTTTTAAAATTGATTGATATAAAATAAGTAAGATCTCAATTTAAAGATGACCTTCATATATGAAAATTAATCTATTTGAAATCAATTTTAAGTTAGAAAACTTATATATTTATAGATTTTTGTGAATAAAATGATAAAGATTAGAATCCAATCAAAGAAATTATAGAAATTAAAAGTTTAATAATTTAAAGTATTCCATGTTTGAAATAATTTAAAAGATTTAAAATGTCAAATAAAAACGTTTTAAGTAATTTAAAATTAGTTTGTCAAAATAATAATTTTTTAAAAAAAGTTTTGCTTAGAATCCTAGATTAATTGAGATTAATAACTATTATCGAAGTAGATTGATATAATTTTAAATGATTTTAAATTTTTTTATCATCAATTTTTATGTTAGAATTTAATAAAATAATTATGATTTTTTGTGGTGAAAATAAAAGCATTAATTCTTTTAAAGCATCACTACATTATGATTCTATAGCAAAATATTCACTTATGTATTAAAAAATCAAATTAGTTGTGAATTGGTTGGGTTTTGTTTGTTTTTATAGACTAAGTTAATTAATTATTATTATTATTAATGAATAATAAATAATAAACAATAAACAATAATAAGTAGTAGTTAGGAAAACACAAAATAATTAGTTAAATATTGAAAAAAATAATTAAAAATAATTATAGTAGTATTACTATTAATAGTAATTTTTAAAATAGTAGGACATCTAGTTAGATGACAAATGACAAACTTTCCAAATAATTCATATTGTTTTAAAATCCTAAAAATCTACAAATGTTACAAATAGTGTGACTGCAACTGTTGAAATTAAAAGATTATAAGATATAAATTAAATTTAAAAATGATAAGTTATAATTAAATTTAAATATTTTTAACTCGAAATATAGAAAAAGATAGAGTTTTTATATTTTTTGCAAGAATTTTTAATTCATTTTTATTATATAAAAGTAAAAAAAATATATGAAAAACTATTTAAAAGTTTAATTATTATTAGTATGAATTGTAGAATAGAGGAGGTTTTTATATTCCCTGTTTGAATCTTTAATTCATTTCATTTTTATTATATAAAATTAAAAAGTATATGAAAAACTATTTAGAAATTATATTATTATTATTATTATTATTATTTATTATTATTAAGTAAAAGGGCAGTTTATAAAAATGGAGGATAGTTATATATTTTTTAAGAATATTTAATTCATTTTTATTATGTAAAATTAAAAAATTATATGAAAAAGTATTTGAAAGTTACATTATTATCACTATGAAAGTTTATAAAAATATTGGTAACTTTAATCACGTCATAAAAGCTATTAAAAGCATAGAATCTTAAACAATTCCATTATTTAAGTGATTTGGGTAAAAAATAAAATATATTAAAATTTTATTAGATTAATTATACAAAATTTTAAAAGGTTTTATAGATTTGTAAATTAAATTTAAATATTTTGAACTTGAAATATAGAAGAGAGAAAGTTTTTATATTCTTTGTAAAATATTTAATTCATTCTTATTACATAAAATTAGAAAAATTTATGAAAACGTATTTTAAAGTCATATTATTAGTATTATTATGCAGTAAATATAGAAGTTTATAAAAACGGTATTTACTTTAATCACGTTATAAAAACCATTAAACACGTAAAATCCTCAAAAATTATATTATTTAAGTGATTTTTGTAATATTTGTAACACCAAATAAATAAAATATATTAAAATTTTGTGACATTAATTATACAAAATTTTAAAATATTTTTAGAAATTCTAAATTAAATTAAAATATTTTAAAATTGAAATATAAGAAGAGAGAGTGTGTGTGTTTTTATATTTTTTGTAAAATCTTTAATTCATTCTTATTATTATATAAAATTAAAAAATAGTATATAAAAAATTATTTGAAAGTTATATTATTATTATAATTATGAAGTAAATATAGAAGTTTATAAAATTATAGGGGATAGATAATTATATTTAAATGAATATAAACGTGATAAAATCTCTTATGTTAAAAAAATTTAGCATATAATTATTTACAGTTTATAAATGACGCTATGGTAATATAAAAATAAGTGGATAAATTATTAATACTACATATAAATAATTTAACTATTTAATATTTAAATGAAACAAAAAAGTAGGTTGAATCAATATTCTCTTTTTTTGAGAAAAAACACACGCCTCTCTCGTCTCATTATTTTCTCTCTTCTCTATTCTCCTTTGTTTCTCCATTACTCTTTAGGGTCCGTTTGGTTGGGGGGTTTCGGAGGGGATGGGAGGGGAGGGAAGGGAATATTTTAAGTTAAGTATGTTTGGTTCAATTTTTTATGAGGGGAGGGGATTGGAGGTAATCAGATTCCCTCCTGAAGCAACTTTTCGTTCCCCCAAATCGGAGGGATTTGGAGGGGAGGGGAGGGAGAGGAGTTATGATAAAATCTATTTTTTCTATATTGACAAAATTACCCTCACTTTTTAATTAAAATCTTAAATTGTTTTTAATATATATTATATGTTAAATTTTATCGTCTTATTAGAATTTCTCCATTTCTTTACGGTAACTCCATTATTTTATATTAATATAGTGACTCAACTTTCTTCATGTTTTATTATATTCATTTGGGTTAAATATGTTTTAGGTCCCTGTAAATAACCCAAAAAATGCTTTTAGTCCCTCTAATATTTTTGTTCAAACAATGGTCCCTCTAATATTTTCTGTCCCTATTATGCATCCCTGCCGTCAATTCCACTTAACAGAAGCTGACGTGGAGCTTGACCTGGCATTTTTTTAATTTTTTTTTTAAATAATATATGCTGATGTGGAGATTAAATTAGTAACTAAGCAATAAACCCAGCTGCCTGTAACGTTTCATCTTCATTCCTCTTTCTTCTCAAACACTCTCTGCTAGGGTTTTTTTCACGAAGAGAAGGTTTGTTCTCCACCACTTCCATTCATTTATGACAACAATCTTCAATTACTATATATGATAACGACATCTCTCCACCACTAACTTGATTTGTATGTAATGGTTGCAGTAACGGTATTTTTTTCTGCGCACGACATCTCTGTGGTCCCAAACACGGGTTGAAAGGTGAAAGTGCTGTGGTCCCTCAACATTGAATCCCAGGTAGGACCAGTTGTATATTACTTTATTCCCCTTTTATAAAGCTCTGTTTGGTATAAAAAATGTTTTTCGTGGGTCCTTAGTTTATTGTCGTTTTCACTGTTTTTTTAGGGATGGGTACATTTAAGGTAATATTTTACACTAAGGGTGCTTTTGCAAAAGAACCAAATCTGACATACAAGGGTGGGGAAGTTTATGCCTTTACTGGTCAAGACACAGGGTCGTGGTCGTTTTTTGACTCATGTGACTTGGTTATGTCCATGGATCCTGGTTTTGACTACAAAAAAGTTAGGATGTGGTGGAAGCATGTTGATGGTAGTCTAGAAAATGACCTCAATCCATTTAGGGATGATAGTGATGCTTTTGAGATGGCTGCTTCAGTCCATAATGAAGTAGGTGACATTGAAATATATGTTGAGCAGAAACCAAACACAGGGGATGCAACATTTATGGAGAATGTAAGGAAGAGGAAGAAGGGCATAATGGATGAAGGTGATGATGAACCAAAGGGTGATGAGGGTGATGAGAGTTCCAGTGATGAGTCAATGAAGGATATTAAGTTTGAAGACAGTGAGGAAGAAAGGATGAATCCCTTTGATGAAGGTTTTGATGAGGGTTTTGAAAAGGATGAACCCAATAAGCAACCTAGAGCAAATGGTCCAGATGTTGCAGGCTCTAGTCAGTGTATGAATCCTAGCTTGATTACACCTGAAATGGGTAAGGAACATGTCATCGAAGATGAGTATTTGACTGATGAGCTTGACAGTGGTGCTGAAGATGATAGTGATGATGATAGACCTAGGGTTGTTAGGTATAATGAGGAAGATGGTGTAAGCAAAGATTTTAAGTTCAAGGTAGGCATGGAATTTTCATCACTTAGTCAGTTCAAGAGTTGTATTCTTGAACATAATGTGCTGAATGGGAGGGATGTCAGGTTTGAGAAAAATGATGCAGTGAGATGTAGAGTTGTTTGCAAGGAGAAGGGACAGTGCAATTACACTGTGTTGTGTAGCAGAGTGTTAACATCAACTACATTTAAGATCAAGACATTGTTTGATAAACACAAGTGTGGAAGACAATTTTTTAACAAGAGTGCAAAAGCTGAATGGGTGGCAAAAGTAATTGTTGATAGGATGAAAAACACTAGCAAAATGAAATTGAATGAAGTAATTGAAGATGTAAGAGTGAGATTTGCAACTGAAATCCCTGGATGTAGGGCATTTAAGGCTAGGCAGATTGCTAAGAGGGTAGTTGAAGGGGACTCTAGCAAACAGTTTAGTCTATTGTGGTCTTATGGGGCTGAATTGAGAAGGGCTTCCCCAGGAAACACCTTCAAGATGAATATACAAACTCCAGGAGCAGGTTTACTACCAAGATTTGAAAGGTGTTATGTGTGCTTTGATGGAACAAAGAAAGCCCTGAAGTTGGCTTGTAGGCCTTTTATTGGACTAGATGGATGTCATCTAAAGCACAAGTATGGTGGGATACTGTTAATAGCTGTTGGGAGAGATCCAAATGACCAGTATCTACCCTTAGCTTTTGCAGTGGTGGAAACTGAGTCAAAAGACACTTGGAGTTGGTTTATGGAGCTGCTACTTCAAGATATTGGTGAACAAAGATGGTGCTTCATTTCTGACCAACAAAAGGCATGTCTATTTTTTGGCTATACCTCATTTGATTGTCTTTCCTTAATAATTATATGTGGTAATGGTTTCATTGTTGTTTCAGGGTCTTGTACAAGTTTTTGAGGAGCAATATCCAGCTTTTGAACACAGGTTTTGTGTAAGGCACTTGTATGCAAACTTTAAGAAAAAGTTTGGAGGGGGAACCTTATTTAGGGATCTCATGCTGGCTGCAGCAAAGGCTACTTATGTGGAGGCTCATCAACAATTCATGCTCAAGATCAAAGAAGCTAACAATGATGCTTTTGAATGGTTGGAAGCAATCCCAAAAGCTAAGTGGTGTAAGCATGCTTTTCCTCTGTATAGTAAGTGTGATGTCTTGATGAATAATTTAAGTGAGTCCTTTAATGCAACAATTTTGCTTCAAAGGGATAAGCCAATCATAACTATGTTTGAATGGATTAGATCATATCTAATGGGTAGGTTTGCAACCTTAAGGGAAAAAGTAGTTGGGTATAAGGGTAGAATCATGTCTAAGCCACTTAGGAGGTTAGATAGAGAGATTGAAAAGAGTGCAAGTTGGACTGCAACTTATGCAGGACAATTGACCTTTCAAGTTACACATGTAATGTTTACTGATAGTTTTGTAGTAGACTTGGCTAAGCACACTTGCTCATGCAATTATTGGGATCTGATTGGCATACCATGTAGACATGCCATTTCTGCCATCCATAGGAAAGTAGATGATCCCATTGATTATGTACATCAGTGCTATCACAAATCAACTTATGTTAAGTGTTATGAGGTGGGCATCACCCCTTTGAATGGTCAAAACAAGTGGCCTAAAACAAATGATCCTGTTATTTTCCCTCCAATGTTCAAAAGAGGCCCAGGCAGACCCAAAAAACTAAGAAGAAGGGATCCTGATGAATCAAATGCAACCAAGTGGAGAAGATCTAATACCACTCATAGGTGCAAGATATGCATGGAGTATGGTCACAATAAAAAGACATGTAAGAAGAACAAACAGATTGTTCTACATAGCAACCCAAATGTCAATGAAAATGTGGTCCCCACACAAGCAAGTCAAACTGGAACTGAGCAACCTAAACCAAAACCAAAAAAGGTTAGTGTTATTTATTGAAAATATGATTGATCTATTTTTTATGATTTGTCTTGATTTGTTCTCTTGTAATTGTTTTCAGGGAAGACCAAAAGGATCTCTAAATAAGAAGGGTAAGGGATCTAAGGTGAATGCCCCAAGTCAAGCATCTGTACAGGTTCCATCTGCTGAACCTCCAATTGCTGAGGCTAATAATGAAGTTTATGCTGAGGTTCCCACTGCTGAGGCTCCCACTGCTGAGGTTCCACCAACTGAGGTTCACACTACTGAGGTTCCACCAACTGAGGTTCCAACTGCAGAAGTTCCTACTGAGTCTGCACCAAATAGAAGACAATATCTAGATGAAATAGATCCAGATGTGTTGGATGCAATTCTCAATGATATCAACAATGAGGAAGGAAATGTCCTTGACATTCCACCACTGAATGTTGATCTAAGTCCCATAAAAGAGCAGGCTGCACAAAAAGCTGGCCCAAAGACTTTTTTTGGGTCTGTACCAAAAGTAAAAAAACATCATGTGAAGCCAGCTTTTAAAGATCCTGTAAGTGTCCTAGATTTGTATGTCTGCAAGCAATTTAATAATGTTGTTACATTCTTCTTCTGCTGGAAATTTATGTCTATGTAATTTTAGGTGGAAGCTCTCAAAGAGGCAAGAAGGAATTATGTGGAGCCTACTGATGGTAAGGTGCAGACTAGCAAAAGAGATGGACAGGTGCAGTCTATCAGAAGTGATGGAAAGATGAAGTCCAGCAAAAGTGAGGGCAAGGTGCAGACTAAAAAGACTGATGGGCAATGTGCTAAGGTGGAGTCTAGCAAAAGTGAGGGCCAGGTGCAGTCTAGAAAGAGTGAAAGACTTAAGAGTGTGAAGACTAAAAACATCAAGGGACCAGGACAAAAGTTTGATGATCCAGTTGTGATCCATGATGATTCTGAACCACCAGTCGTGAAGGGTATGAAAACCTGGGAAGACATTCAAAGAAATTTGACTCAATGAGGAAACTATTTAGATCTCTTTTTGTAGAAGTTTGGTGTTGACAATTATGTAACAGTTACAATCTATGTTTGCTGCAATATTTTGGCATATGCTTGTAATTCCTATAGGTCTTAAGTTGCAAAGTTGTTTTTTGTTGCAAACTTCCTTTAGGCCAATGTACAATATCAGTCCATTTAATGGATTTGTTATGGATTTAATGATAAACATATGATGACATTTTGATAACTTTTGTTGAATTTCAAACAATAATTCATTAAACAGAACCTTACATCAACAATAATTCATTAAACAGAACCTTACATCAACTTTAGAATTCATCCTTCATAAACAACAATACAATAAACATAACTAAATCTTACAAAATGACATAGGAACTACATTGCCAAAGACACAATTATCTATTCAAATCACTAATGATATAATTCAACAATTACATTTGGACAACACCAACACATTAATCATAATAGAACCCAACAAAAGCATCATCTTGATTTTTCCACACAATGCCTCTGATTTCAACTTTCCTTGCAGCTTCATGTTCTTCTTCTTCGAGGCTTGATACTTCTCTCTCATCAATTCAATGGTCTCCAATTCCTTTTGCTTGTTGACATCTACAGATTCGACACCAACATCGTAGTCTTCAACCATATCTTCGTCCCATATAAATAAATCACATGTATCTCCACTCTGCCAAAAGGGACACCTCCAGAAGAGCCTACCCCTGTTTCGACCATTCTTGCAAATGTATGAAACCATTCGTGCTTCACATCCACACTTCCTTACTCGCCTGGAGCGAACAGAAGCCGACCCACTATTAGGATGTGAAGCCGAGTTTCTGGAAAACGACATGAGAGAAGCAGACGATGGAGCTCGATTTCTAGAGAAGATGGAGTTTCAACTTTGTTGGGAACCCTAGAACGTCAATTTGGGGAAGAAGAAGAACAGGGCAATAACGTGATACTGCAAGGGGATGTAAATTTATGCTGCTACATTGATTGCAAACGTGGAAATTACAGCTGACGTGTTTATTAAAAAAAATGCCAGGTCAAGCTCCACGTCAGCTTCTGTTAAGTGGAATTGACGGCAGGGATGCATAATAGGGACGGAAAATATTAGAGGGACCATTGTTTGAACAAAAATATTAGAGGGACTAAAAGCATTTTTTGGGTTATTTACAGGGACCTAAAACATATTTAACCCTATTCATTTTGATTTATTATTTTGTAAGAACTTAATTGTTTTATAAGTTATTGTGTTGTATTACATATTTATATATAATATAATTGTAGTATATGAGCTATATATATTATCTAAAATTTAATTTTATAAATATTTTATGGAATTAGATGGATCATCAAGATGATAAAATAATTCATCTGATCATGGATTATATGATTATTGTATGGAATTTATCAATATTTTATTTACGCTTGAATATATTTTAAAGTATTTGAAATATTAAATATTTTGTGGGTTGATTATCTATATTGTTTATGAATTGACAAAAAAAATTAAGAACATCACATTATTTTTATTTGATTTAGCATGAGTGTTATACTATTTTAAGAGTTAAAAGGTAAATTAGTTTTAAAATCCCTCCCCTCCCCTCCTGAACCAAACATATTTTTAATTAAAAATTCTCCCTCCCCTTCCCTCCCCCTCGTTTGAACCAAACATACTTTTAATTAAAATACCTCCCCTCCCTTCCCTTCCCCTCCCCTTTATTAAATTCCCTCCCCTCCCCTCTGTTGAACCAAACAGAGAAAACAAAATAACACAAATAAAAAATTTCTCTCAATCTCTCTAGGTCTCACTCACAGATCCAAACATCAAACACAAAAAATTACTCAAGCCCCCCAATCAAACCCTTGAGCCCCAATTTAGATCTCAAATGTTCAAGGTTACAAATGCAAGATTTTGCAGAAATCCAAAAGCATAAATAAAAAAATACAGACGAAAAGTAAAAGTTATGTATGCTCTGTTTACTTATTCGAATCTTCTTCTTCGTGTGACTTTGGCTGCAGATATGAACTTCTATTTCTTCTTCTTTTCTGTAGCGATCTGAGATGAATGAATATTGTTGTTGTTGTTTTATATTGGTTGAGTGTGTTGCTATGCATGGTGAGGGAGTGGTAAAGACATGGTTTGTTTAGGGTGAAGGTGTGGCAGATAGAGTTGTCAAATGGGCCGGCCCGACCCAGCCCGCTTCGGCCCAGTGGGCCAACGTGTTTTAATGGGCTGGCCCGACCCAGCCCAATTGTTTAATGGGCCACATAAAATGAGCCCGGCCCATATTTCAAAGGCCCGTGCGGCCCGATGGGCCAGCCCGACCCGTACTTCAATATTATAATTTTAATTTTATAAAAAGGATGTAATGGATAAATACAATACAACATAAGTAGAGAGTCATCATAAACGTATATAAGTGATGTTTAAAATATTTATCCATAAATATATATGAATACCACAAAATCATCCATGTAAAAGTATAAAGTAACTTAATATTATCACCAATAGTTATCAAATTTTCTCTCCATCTCACAATCATTTCTTTGATCACATCATCTTGAAAATATATCTTGATCCTCTTTAACTTTTCTTTATGACTTGAAATCACATTTATGAAATCATATCAATCTTTTTTCCCAAAAATTTACCAAAATCTTTTTCTAATGGGTCAGCCCGAAGCTCGCTTGGCCCGACCCGGCCCAGCCCATAAAAAACATAGGCCCGGTGGGCTGGCCCAAAAAGACAGGGTCGTGTTTTTTTAAGATATTTTGCGGCCCGGCCCGTGCTAAATTGTAGGGCTTATGGGCCGGCCCGATGGGCCGAGCCCATTTTGACAGCTCTAGTGGCAGAGGTGTAGGTATTTTGGTGGTGGTTTTCGGTGTGTGTAATGAAGAGGAAATGAAGGTTTGTTATATAGTGTGTTTAAAGAGTGATTTGGAGAGAATACATTTGAAGATTGGATAAGGATCAACATAAATTTTCATATGTTGTACGCTTCTCCCAAAAAAACTTTTTTGAATTTCCAATTGATTTCAATAATTTTACATCTCTCAATGTGACTATTGAGTTGTCCTAGATGGTAGTATATTTTATTATTATAAGTAATTAGAAATTAATGAAATAATTAATTAAAGATTAAAAAATAATTATAATTAAATATAGAAACTTTCTACTAATAGCAAACATGAAAATAGCATGAAGTCTAAAAATTTGACAAATGGCAAACTTGCCAAAAAACTCATCTTGCTTTATTATATTTTATGATTCTTTTGTTTCGCATTGCAACTTTTGCCAACACCAATATATACTAATGTTATAGTGTGTCAAGCAACAATTTTTCATTATTATGAATAAACTTGAGATGTTTCAATGAGTTTCAAACTTTTTTGAAGACTACATGGACCAATGTTAATAGTAGACACCTCAGCTTTATGGTTGTGGATTATAGAAGATATAGCTTGGGAACTCTCATAATTTCTACATGGATTGCAGTATGGCGTGAAATTCAATTTTCTTTAATTTTTGTCGTTGTGGAAAAGTGTGTGATTTTTTTTTATATAATTTTTTTGATGTAGATATGGCAAAATGTGAAAATGAAATTATTTTATCTCTAATGAAGAGAGTTTATTAAAGGAGAAGTTTAATTTTACATTGAAGCTCAATTCAACTTATGATTAAAGCAAGCTTTATCAAAATGATAATGGTGCCTTTCTTCCCAAAATGGCAGAAAGCTTGGACAAAGCTCAAAGCTTTTGTGTAATGCCTCAAATACTTGTGTAAAGCATGATTCTTGCTGAGATTTAGAAGCAACCTAGGCCTGTAATCAAAGATCTTGAGGTATGATATAAGTTTGGGCATGGTTTGTGGCATGAACTTGAACAAGAAAAACAACTCTGGTATGCGAACTTCTGCTCTTTGATTCTCCTAGATCTAGTAAGATAAATTCATGCTCTTGGACATCCTCCCTTACAACTTTCATGTTGATCAATTTCGTTGAATAATATTGGATCATGAAGAAAACTGGCCATCAAAAATCAATATTGTAATAGAAAAACACTTAGAAAAAATTCTGGGTATTTGGCCATTTCCACAACTTTGAAAACTCAACTTTAGCACTTCATATCTTCCAATTTCCATAAGCTTTTTGGATCATTCTTTTTGCTACAGTGTAGTATCAAATGTCATCTTTAAGTACATCCTTTGGGCATGAAAAATAAATGCTTAAGGAAAAAGTTACAAGGTTGGAAATTTGGCCATATGAACATGCATTTCCGTAACTTAGAAAATTTTGTAATCTTTTCAACTTTGCACTTTTTACAAGTTACCTCAAATTTATTGATTTTTCTTGATCAAATTCAACTATCAATCATATTTTCATGATATTTGAATTAAGAAGTCCATGTTTGACCAAAAATCTCAAAAGTCAAAGTTTGACATTGAGTAGTTGACTTTTCCAGATAAATTCAAAAACTTGCAATTTCAATGGGAACTTGTGATCATTATACAATCTCCATCTCTTTGGGACACCTTGAGGATATTAAAATGATGATCTTGAGAACCCCTTGATTGGTACACATTTGAGGCTCAACCCCTGAAAACCCTAATGCTTACTTTTTGACTAAGGGCCTAAAAATCCTAATTTCCTTTAAGCTTTTGATTAATTCATGATGAAATCTAAATGAGGTGAGATATGGATGAATATGAGGACCTCTTGACATGATGAAGACCCAAGTCACAAGATACTTGTAGTTCAAACCCTTCTATGCTCATTGCAATGAAATTTCCTCAGGCATCAACTTGTGTGCAACCATCAGATGAAACCTATGCTATATGTGTTTGATGAAGTCAAAAGACTTAATGAAATGATGCATATGGTGTGGGATCTTAGGTAAAAAGTTAGGGTATGACAAATGCCACTATTTAAGTTTCTCCTACCCGGAGATACAAATACATAAATCTTTGTCTCGACGCGATCAGAGAGAATTAAATATTAATATAAATCCCAATTTTAGGCATAAGATCCAACAAATGGTATGATTTGATATGAGTGCAGACAAAGAGTAATGTGAGAAAAGACCTCACAAGGAATAAACAGGATACAAGGATTCTCACAGGGGAGTATTATGAAAAGATTCAACTGGGGAAAGGACAAGTAACCGGGAGATTAAAGCCCATAAAAGAGAGGAATCCAAATTCTCTTGGGGAAAGACTATAAATCCACAGGGGATACACACTAACGTTTACTAAAGGTAGACTATCAACTTCCACTGAGTAGAGAAGCAAAGAATGAACATCAACTGAACATCAACTTTCACTTGAAGATGCAGAGATGAAAGAATAAAAGAATACATTCACCTGAATACCAACTTCTCAATTGAATGTACAGGAAGGGAATAATAATTGTTTTGAATAACAACTTTTCACTTGAAGGTACAAAAAACTAAATCATCTGAACATTAACTTTTCACTTGAAGATGCAGGAAGAAAATAACTATAATTTGAATACCAACTTTTCACTTGAAGGTACATAAAAATTCATCTGAACATCAAATTTTCACTTGAAGTTGTAGGGATAAAATAATAACAATGATCTGAATACCAACTTTTCTCTTGAAGGTACAAAAAACTTCATATGAACATCAACTTTTCACTTGAATATGCAGGAAGAAAATAACAATAATATGAATACCAACTTTTCACTTGAAGGCACAAAAATAAAAGAGTAGCTGAATAAATTCATCGGGATACCAACTTTTACTGAAGGTATATGAAAATAATAGTCATCTGAACACCAACTTTTATTGAAGGTGCATAAGTCTTCAAAGTGTTGCAATAACTTGGAGACAAGGTCTTCAAATGCACTCTTAATCCAGTCTCGTAATTTTGGAGAGATCTGTTATCAAAATTATATGAGACAAAGTTCAATCCAAGAATGAATTGGAAAGAAACGACTAATCAAGACCTTACCTAATGAGGAATAAGCTCAACTAGGTTTTATCCAATCTAAGGATAGAAAGGAAAACTAAAGCAAAATTTTCCATGAGGAATACATTTGTGGGGAATTTAGAAAAGGAATACACTTTATGCTTATAGATGTCACTCTACATGGGAAAGGAAACACATTACTTCTTGGTATAAACATAACCAAAGTAAGCGGGTTAATGACATCGAGGAATGTAAAAGTGCATGAATGATGTATGTATGAATGAATGTTATGTGTATGCTGACAAAGACAAACAAAACAGACCAAACAAATACATTAAGAAGGATTAAATCATCACAATACAGTACTGGGGACATAATTATGTCATTTTCCTTTTCTTCTCTAGGGAGGAGAAAGATACTCCCTCCGTCCCAAATTATAAGAGAGATTCAATTTTTTTATTCATTGAATAATTAATGTATCTGATCTATATATAGACCAGATACATTAATTATTCAATGAGTCAAAAAGTGAATTTCTCTTATAATTTGGGACAGAGGGAGTACTTCCTGGGGATATTTGTGTTACATACCCAACCGTTACAATAATACGGAGAAGCATATTTTGTCATCCGAAGATACTTGTAAAACAACTTGCCAAAGCATCATCCTTAAGAGAAAACTCAGTTTCGCACTTCGGAATTTAACCGTTCTTGGAGTAACTGTTGACATTCCTTTTTGTATTCACAAATTAAAGGAAAACATTTTCTTCGCCATTTCAAAGCATGAATATAATTGGAGAGATTTATCAAATCTCGACGTAACTGCCCCAGATTGACTGGTTTATGAAGGACATCATCTTGACCAGAAAAACTTGTACCAACTTGAGATAGACTACCCCAAGTGTCTTTAAATTCTTGTAGAGATTTGTTGAATCTCGATGTAACTTCCCCAGATTGACCGTATTTGGCAAATTCTTCGCACAACGAAGTCTTCAAGCTTTACCCCAGAATGTAATCTAACTGTGAAAGCAACATACTGGGAGAACAACATACTAGGGAAACAACCTGCCCCTGCTCAAAGGAACCTTCAGAGCTTTCAACCTTAAAAGAATAAAATCACCGCTGATGTTCATATATAAGTTTCCCTAAAGTCAATCAAATGTTTGCAAGCAGAAAACATTTATTTTGAGAATGATAATGCTAATGCAACACACATATTAGTCTTGAAGTTTTTATTGAACAGATGTTGCAACACACTTTGAATGAATCATTAGTTAGGTTGTGACATTGATTTTTTTGAGTGAAAGATAACATGCATATATAATACCATCAAAGATTTTTTAGCACAACTCATAGGAGTCAGGAACGCTATCTCGTTGAAGCATGCTTTCAAAATAAACCCTGCTTCAATTAGGTCTTTCGAGGGTTATAACGTGGTCTGGTTCACGGTTTTAGAAAAAATATTTAGGCTCAAGATTATTTGTACCCACCCATTCTTCGTGATGTTCCCCAGTCCTACACTCAGTTAATTTTGGCATAAGTGTTCATCTCTCAAAAAGGATATTGATATTTAAGGATCCAATGAGACTGGTGGTTTAGGAAACAACAATACTTTTGGAATGACAATCATTCCTTTTGTCTTTATATTGGTAGTCATACATATTTGTTCTTTGCCGAAGACTTTTTTTTTGTAGTCCTTTCTTTGTAATATTTTCCATTTTTCACTTTTTCTTTCAATTCCCTAACTTTTTCCAGGACTAATTCTTTTGAATTGTTAATCCAGTGGGATGCCTTAATTTTTGCCTAAGTCATTTGACTCAGCGGGCTTTTATTTTTCTTTTTCTTTTATTTTGATTGAACAAATAGTGTGACATTGGCTTTGACTTGACTTTGTTGAGAAGGTGATGACTGTCTCGTCCCCTGATGGATGAGGTATAAACATTGTGGTTTCACATATTCTAATTTAATGATATGTGAAGGATAACCATTGTGGTTTCAAGTTTTTCATCCTCTTGATGTGTGACGGATAAGGTGTGGTTGATCCTTATATGCACACTCCTTTTAAAATTTGAACACTCATTCAAATTTAACTGAAGACTACCCTGCCTCAAGTTAAGTGTAAAGGTTTTTTTTGCACAGGAAAGAAACTCCTACTTCAAGGCTCAAAGGGGTTAACAAAGGATTATCTTTCTTATATCTCCGGTGTTTGAGAATTTGAAACAATGCATGTACATCATCAGCAGGGTTTTATTCCAAAGCATACAACAATTTTTTTTGCGTTTTCACCTCATCATTCTCCCTCCAAGAGTTTAATTTAACAAAAGTTGGTAACATGATGTAGAAAAAAATTAAAATCAAAACAAATATGAGTGAAACGAATAGATTTCTTCAAGACAAAATACACATTGTATTAATATTATCATTAAAATGGCAGACAATTTCTTACATGCAAACAGTGCATTGATAAACAAGAAAGATTATAAATGAAAAAGTAGTAAAATGCTAAAAATATAAGAAGACTCTCTCCATCTGGAGTTGTGCTAAAAGAACATTTTCAATCTTCAGGGCCACCATTGGCAGAGATTCATTCATGCTTGGGCAAAAGAATCACTTGAACATTAGGACCGAACCTTAAATGACAAGAGCAGTCAGATGCAACATACAAGCTTTCAAAGTAATCACCTCTTTGCAGAATTCACAAATTTCTCGCTCGATGTTTTCAGTCTTTCTTGATAATTGGCTCAAATATTATACCGGTGAGACAACTTGAAGATCAAAAGCGAGGAATAAGACCATGAATAACTCTAAAAAAGCAAGAACGATGCATGATATGCAAATGACTTTATTTAAGAAGCTTTTAAAAGTTTTGAACTTGTAAATATCATAAAGTATTAAATTTTTATAATAACTAAAAACCTTATTTCATTAATAATTTTGAAAGGATTATAATCGTTGAGGTATCCATACCTATGATATTTACAAAAGAAAAGATTTTTAAGTTGCTTGAAGAAAACCAAGTAGAAAAAGGTTTTTCTCTTAAGCTATCGTCAAAATCAATCATCCATTTTGGTGGATTTTGTCTTTTGGAACTATCAACATCCAAGATCCATTGAGTATGAGGAAACTTCAGATACTTAACCAAGTGGAAAAGGTTTTTCATGATGTATGAATGCATGGGTATGCAATGATTGCACACAAGTTCATAAGTTCAAAGATTCAACGTCACGAGCATGACGTCATGGGTATAACCACCCCACAAGGTATGTACTATGGGTTTATTGTACCTATAGAACAAGGTTCTAAAAGGTTCCTAGAGTCATAAATCCATCTTTCGTATATTACCGACTTACACGACTGCTCGTTGGTCAATAATATTCTCAAGAGAAACTCGTTTGAGTGTAGTATCACGTAACAACTGTTTCAAGACTAACTCTTGAATAGCCACCACACTACATCCTAAAAGGCCAAGATGGGTAAAAGGGTTCTAATGGTTCTCAAGTTCTTAGGACACTTATAAGTATATGACTAGTAAGTCAACACTATAGTCCTTTCCTTGGATTAAACATAAACATCATACAAGGTATTTAAAAAGACAAGGCAAACACTAACCATCATGGTTATCACATAAATGAAGATTAAACTTTAAAGAGAAAGGTCTCAATACCATATGGATTAGGGTTTCATAAATAAACATGGAAAACAGACACATCAACATTAAGCACTCAAGGCAAAGATATGATTCAAACATGTAGAAATAAAGACAAAACCCTAAAGGTTCCACAATAGGTACACAAACAAACAAAACAACAAAGGTAAACAAACCACATTAATCCAAAAAAATTAAAACCTAAAAAGGGAAAATCATGGATCAAAATAAACACAAACTTAAGAAGGGGATGTTAAGACATTCTCAAAGAAATCAAACCATTTTAAAACCCTAATGATCTATCAAAGCAAAACAATTTGAATTCAAACATGTTCATGGAATTAATATTCATTTACATGTCATAAATCTCAAAGAAACAAATAATCATGCTCAGATAAATAAATCAGGTATTCATGGCATCAAGATTAATCAAGTACGGACAAATACTTAGCATGTGGACTCATTACACAAATAAAAACATGTTATTTAATGAAAATGCAAGCCACATACCGATGTATAATACTTAGAGGTCGACCTCCACCGAGCTGAAAAATGAAAAGTATAAAAAAGGGCAAATATGCCTGCTGGAGGTCGACGCATAGCCCCTTGGAAGTCGACGCATGTTGTAGTAAAATTAACAAATATGATTATGGAGGTTGGAGGTCGATGCATGGACCTTTATGAATCGACACATAATGAACTTAAAATAAAAAAGTTGTTTTTTGAACTGGAGGTCAATGCACAATGGGCTATGCATCGACGCATGCTGCACAAAGTCATCTTCTTCATGAAAACTCAACAACGTCGAATTCCAACTCTCTCATTTTTTCACCAAAAATGACAAATAAATATACCATTTCACTCGGGAATTTCATAAGGATTATGAATATGCATTTAACTTTTATTAATTCCTACTTAAACATTTCATTTTTTTCTTCAAGAATCATTCAAATAATGCATGTATGAGTATGTTCAAAGTTGCAAAAAATGTACCTATTGGAGTAGGTCCAATGCCACTTCTTTGCACTCCTAGGAACACAATGATATGCTTAAAATGCTTTGAAACTCCTTGACCAAGTTAACTTGCAAGTGAAAAAATGGATTTTAAGAATGTTTATGGGTCAATGCTTGTGAGGGGCATTCACTGTGTCTTCAAGTGTGTTTTGCAATGAAATGTGAGCCTCTATTTATAGAGAAAGTTTGAGAGCAATGGCTGATCAATTTTGAAGTTTATGGTGTTATGGTTTGGTTGAGTTTCAAGTGTGAATTTTCATGAGTAGCATGGTTCCAAAGCACAACTTCAAGCTTTTTAGAGTGGTTGAAGAGATTAGGGGGGCGGTAAGTATGCTTATGGTGGAGTGTTTGCAGATGCAAATCACTTTTACAAAGCCCCAATCAATTCCCAAAGTCAACTTGTGTTTAAAGCAAGCTTTATCAAAATGGCAATGGTGCCTTTCTTCCCAAAATGGCATGAAACTTGGAATAAGCCCAAAGCTTTTGTGTACTTCCTCAAATAGTTGTGTAAAGCATGCTTCTTGCTGAGATTTAGAAGCAACCTAGGCATATAATCAAAGATCTTGAGGTATAGTATAGGTTTAGGAATGGCTTGTGACATGAACTTGAACAAGAAAAAACAACTCTAGTATGCCAAATTCTGCTCTTTGATTCTCCTAACTCAAGTAAGATAAATTCATGCTCTTAGACTCTTTGGAAAGAGGACATCATCCTCTACAACTTTCATGTTGATCACTTCCGTTGAATCATCTTGGATTATGAAGAAAACTTACCATCAAAAATCAATATTGTAACATAAAAACACTTTGAAAAAATTATGGGTATTTGGCCATTTCCACAACTTTGAAATCTCAATTTTAGCACTTCATATCTTCCAATTTCCATGAGATTTTTGGATCATTCTTTTTGTTATGGTGTAGTATCAGATGCCATCCTTAAGTACATCCTTTGGGCATGAAAAATGAATGCTTGAGGAAAAAGTTACAAGGTTGGAAAGTTGGCCATATGAACATGCATTTCCATAACTTAGAATTTTTTTCAATCTTTTCAACTTTGCCCTTTTTACAAGTTACCTCAAATTTCTTGATTTTTCTTGATCAAATTCAACTACCAACCATATTTTCATGATATTTGACTTTAGAAGTCCATGTTTGACCAAAAATCACAAAAGTCAAAGTTTAACTTTGAGTAGTTGAATTTTTCAAATGAATTCAAAAAATTGAAATTTTAATGGGAACTTGTGATCATGTTGCAATCTCCATCTCTTTGGGACACCTTGGGGATATTAAAATGACGAGCTCGAGGATTCCTTGATTGGTACACTGTTGAAGCTCAATCCTTGAAAACCTTAATGTTGACTTTTTGACTGAAGGCCTTAAAACCCTAATTTACTTCAATCACTTGATGGATCCATGAATATGAAACCTAAATATAGTGATATATAGATGAAGATGAGAACCTCTTGAAACGATGAAGACCCAAGTCACAAGATACCTGTAATTCAAACCCTTTAATGCTCATGACACTAAAATTTCCTTAAGCACCAACTTGTGTGCAACAATCAGATGAAACATATACAATATGTGTTTGATGAAGTAAAAAGACTTAATGAAATGATGCACATGGTGTGGGATCTTAGGTAAGAAAATTTGGGTGTGACAATGTCATTGTAAAGTTCAAAGTAGTATTAATTGTAATTTTATCAAAATTTCCTCTAGTATTTTATTATAGAGAGAAAAAGGTTAAATAAATTACTAAAAGTTAAGGGTATCAAATAACAATATAAGAAAGTTATATACTACTATAATTACTTAATTATCCTGATTATCCCATTTCATTTTCATTAATTTATGTCCTTAATCGTCATTTGCACTAATTAATTATTATACAAAATATTTAAATAAATAAACCTGTAAATAATACTGGAAATAATAATTTTTTAGCCGTTTAAAATCATTCACATCATTACTGCATTAATTACCCCATTTTAATTCCCACATATCTACTCAAATCAATATATATTTATTGTTCTAAATCTCTTAAGCGTGCATAAAATTTCAAGTTTCTATAAACCGTTTCAAATTGCATAAAATTTCAAGATACGATAAACCGTTTCAAATTTATATTGAGAAGATAACATAGGGGTGTGAACCGTAAACCTATATTCCTCATCTTTTAACGTTCCCAACGCCAATTCATTATTTTTGTTAGCTTAATTGTTAAACAAATCCTCCATATAACAGTACCACCATCTAAACTAAACAAAGACAATTACATCCATTCATATTATAAGTGGGCAATAATGAGCAACTAACAATTGTTTAAACTTCTAATATCAAGTCATAAACATTCATTTAATACCTAAATTTGGCAATAATGATCATTATTATAAAAATTAATTTGTAATAAATAGAATGAAACTTTTCAAGATTGATTTAGGTACTCCCAAAAGAGGTATGATCACTTTTCATATTTTTGTTTCAGACGATTTAAATAAAGACCACAAAGTAAATAAAACCGTTCACAAATAAATAAATAAAACTGGGTGGAGTTTTTACTACAAATATTTGATTTTGCGACAATTTTTTTAATAAATTAATTTTATAATTTTTTTAATTAATGATAATCATTCATGCCTTTTCCAAATTATTATTATTATTATTATTATTAACTCATTTATTAGATTCAATATTTCACACAAAACACAACTTTCATAGTTCACACAAAAAAAAACACAGCTTTTGTTATGAAATTCACCAAATCAATATAGAGATGAAGGATACATGAAGGAGAGAAAGAGAAGATAGAAAGCAATATTGTATTATCTTCTTTCAAGTGTGCTTTACATTGTAATATGAGTCTCTATTTATAGGACTCAAAGGAGATAGAAAATCACACATATTAAACACACATTAAGTATGGAATAGGAAGATGAAAAACTAGGAGATGGATGGACATCCACTAACATAAATATTCATAACACTCCCCCTGGATGTCCATTGAGGATATGCCTCGTTAAAACCTTACTAGAAAAAACCCAGTGGGAAAAATTCTAGTGAAGGAAAAAGAGTACAATATCCCTTGAATGTGAATTGCCTCGTTAAAAACCTTACCAGAAAAACCCAGTGGGACAAAACCATGGTGAAGGGAAAAAGAGTGCAGAAAATATTTATTTCTCCCCCTCATACATACATTTATATGTGAGATATTATTAGTAGTAGTTACTTAAAATGTCTTCTTCGAAGTGACTTCATGTAGTGCTAATAGTTATGCGAGACTTTATGAAGTTGTTGCCATGATTTGTTTCATAGATCTCCATGAAATGGTTGTACCATCACATGTAAACAAATAACCTCTTTCTGATCTACCATTGTGAGAATTTGATGAGTAACATGCATCTCTAAGATAACGAAGTATATGTTTGACCGTTTTCCAATTTCTTCGTGTAGGTGAATAATTTTATCTTACTTATAGATTGACGGCAAATGATATATCATGATGTGTATAATTAGCAAGGTGCATTAGTACTCTAATTGCACTGAGATATGGTACTTCAGGACCAAACAATTTCATCCTTTTCTCGAGACCTAAAAAGATCTTTCTCCACATCTAATGATCTAACAACCATATTGGAGTAGGCAACATGTGACATTAGTCCATATAAAATCATTTCAACACTTTTCTATATAGCCTTCTTGATGTACAAATATTCTTTTGTCCACAAGCTCAATTTTCAAACCTAGATATATTTTTTATTTTCTAGGTCCTTCATCTCAAACTCTTTATTTAAGCAATTTATAGCTTTTGGAAGCTCTTCAGGAGTTCCAATATTACTTATGTCATCCACATATATAACTATTATTGCAAATACTTTTCCACATCATTTTATGAAAATACAAGGACAAATTGAGTTATTTGTATATCCATCCTTTAGTAAATATTCACTGTGGTGATTATACCACATGCGTCCAGATTGTTGTTCAATTTGATGGAGTAGTTTTCTCGAGATCCAAAATTATGCGCCTCTAGTATATTGAACCCTTCAGGGAGTTTCATGTAAATGTCACTATTAAATGAACCATATGAATAAGATGTCATTACAACCATCATGTTCAAATTAAGCCCTTCATGTGTTACAAGGCTAATTAATTATCAAAAATCGATTGAATTCACTACAGGTGAATATGTTTTATCAAAATCAATCTTAGGTCTTTGTGAAAATCATTGAGCAATAAATCAAACTTTATATCATTCTTATTTTTCTTTTTCACAAAAACTCATTTATATCCATTTAGTTTCACACCTTGAGGTGTTCGGACTACATGTCCAAAAGTGAGTCACTTGTAAAGTGAGTTTAATTCTTCTTCAATTGAATAGATTTATTTTGGTCAATTCTCACTTAGTCTACAATCTTTAATAGACTTTGACTCATGATCCTCGTTATCATTGATCACTGTTAGTGCTATATTGTATACAAGGACATTGTCAATATCGACTTTATTTGGTTATCTCAATTTCAGTTCTATTCCATTTCATCCATGACATAATTTATCGAGATCTCTTTATTTCATATTTCAAGTACTTGATTTATTCTTTGGGAAATGAAAATTAAATTAGGTCAAAATGCTATTAGCCTTTTCATATCCTCACTTGGGTCATCATTAGTTTCTTTTCTTAGTAGAGGACTTTTAACATTGGAACCGACTTTCATACCGCGCTTCAGGCGCACCAACAACTTATTTGCAATATTATATTATCCAATAGGAGAATCCACTTTGAGTGGAGTAAACTTTGCAAATGAATAATATTTTGAACTTTTGGTTCATATTGATTTGTACGAGGATCAAGACAATAATTTATTTTAAATTGTTCATTTTAACTTCTTGTTCATGATTTCATTTGTTCATTTGAACTTCTTGTTCATGATTTCAGCTACTTATTTCCTCCCCTTAATATTGAGAAAATTAATTTATCAAGTGATAATCAGCCTACTGGGCTGCAATCAAGTATTTGATTATTTTCTCAAATTATATCCTTAAAATTGAGAGTCATATTAATTATATTTTTCCAATATTCTTTCATGACTCATCTTAATGTATTATATTGGAGCAATTGGAATATACACAACACATCCAAATGTTCACTAAGATGAGAAGTATTAGAATAAATTAGGGAGGACTAAAATATAGTATCTTGTTGGCTTAATGCGAATAAATATTTTAATATCATACTTTGGGTGTTTCAAATATATAATTTAGAATTGATGATCTCATAAGTATCAACCATATAATTAACTTTAGACGTCTAAAGAATGGATCTTCGAGTCCATTTTCTTTTACGAACATATATTACATGATATTCAATATCAATTTTAATAATATATGTGATACTTATACAGGAATTTCTAAAAAATCCATAAAACAAGATCTTAGTCTAATTAGTTGAGAAAATAATTTCACAAACTTCTGGTTGTGAGTAGAGACATATGCATGATATTTTAGTCGATGCAACAGTTAATGTCATAAAAACGCAATTTCTCAAAGTTTTATTTTCCTTTAGAAACACACACAAATTGACTGGATTGAAGAAACTTCTGGTTCTTCAATACAAATTCTTCGCATCATATTATATCCGAGATGACCCAACCGGTTTTACCAACGACACATTTAAGTGTAATTTATAAACTACTGGTTTACAATGACATGTGCTTCAATTGTACTAATATAAGTGTAGTACAAGCCCGAGGAAAAAGATGGTAGCTTTTCTATTACATATTTTTTGTCCAAATTGTGTTGTGTAATACAAAGATATTCGATACCTCCAGTATAATTCAAAATCAATATAATAGTATCTCATTATTAAACACTTTAATCAAACACACTCATATGAACATATTATCATATAATTATCAAACAATTACCCCTTATAAAATTAAACATATTTAATCATACAATATTATATCACTAAAGTTATATTGTCATATAATTAATTTGATTTACAATCCTTCAGGGATGGATAAGTTCTTCAAGAACGATAAAAATAATTTATTTTTCTATCCTTCAGGGATGCTTGATAAGTTCTTCAGAAACTATAAAAATAATTTATTTTTCTATCCTTCAGGGATGCCTGATAAGTTCTTCAGGAACTATATAAATAATTTGTTATAAACAATAATCTAAAATATATATATATATATATATATATATATATATATATATATATATATATATAACCATCCTTCTAGGATGCGTTATATATATAACCATCCTTCTAGGATGCGTTAAAATCATTTGTGTCATTTTTCTGGAATGACAATCTTTTAATGAACATACTACAAATTATGAATTTTTAGATCGATACAAGAAAAATTATGAAATCCTTCTTGGATTCAATAATATTATAGATGCGAACTTTTAAAGATGATTGAACGTTGAGTTCTTCTGGAATTCATCAATTATTGATAAACACAATAATCGATTAAACTCAATCTTTGAACAATAATTTGGAGATAGTTTAATATTAATCTTTAGTTCTACAAATATCACATCACATCCATAAACAACGGTCAAGAAAAATTATTCTTTGTGCAACCCTTCAGGGATGCTTGAATGTTAAATTAACACTTTTATGTGTTAAAATTCAATTCCGGACAAACATATAAAAATGCTTTAATGTTAAATTCTTCCAGAATTTAACAAGAATGATCAAAGAAATCTAATATTATTGTACAAGGTAAATAAATTTTTCTACAAAATATATAAAAATAAACATATCTATATGAAGAAAAAAAATAGTAACAAAATCATGAATTATATTATATTGGTTCAAATATATTAAGATTAGAAAAATAACGTAGAACCTGGCTATATCATTACTCGCGTTGTAAAGTATCGTGCTGATAACGTGTTATGAGATTCACCAAATCAATATAGAGATGAAGGATACATGAAGGAGAGAAAGAGAAGATAGAAAGCAATATTGTATTATCTTATCTTTCAAGTGTGTTTTACATTGTAATATGAGTCTTTATTTATAGGACTAAAGGGAGATAGAAAATCACACATATTAAACACATATTAAGTATGGAATAGGAAAATGAAGAACTAGGAGATGGATGGACATCCACTAACATAAATATTCGTAACAGTTTTCATTTTTTTTGTCCCATTATCATTTCTAAAATTTTGAAAATTAAAATCTGAGTTACAAGAATTGAAACTTTATTTTCTTTCAATACATTTAAAATAGTTCATTCTATTTGCCTTTACATTTATCCCATTTTTTGTGATCAATTTCTGTTAATTGTAATCATTATCTTTTTTATGATAAATATATGGCTAATAATAATAAATTAATAAATATATTCATTAATCTATTTTAATAGGTTTTTAACATTAAAAAAGACAACCCAAGAAATAAAAAGTAGGTTTTTAATATTCTATTTTTTTAATGAGTTGTTGTAGTTATTAAAAGGTTTAATTCTATGTTCTACGTTCAAATATTTTTTTGACCATTATATAAGAAAAATAAATTACAAAGAAAAATAAAATTTATTAATATGCTAATTATTTTAAATATAGAATCACCCAAATTTTGAGTCTAATTAATTATTATAATTCAATTTTATTTTATAAAATTTATTTTAACTTAACATATGAAACACAAAAAAAATAACTATTTTTTCATTATAAATAATTCACACAAAATTCTAACGTTGCATGAAAAAAAATTAGTCACATTAAATTAAAAATGTAAAAAATGGACAAATATTTTCGAAAACCTTGCCCCCCGCCCTGCAAAACCATGGGTACAGAAATAAGTTACAATTTTTTTTATTAACGGGAAAAAGTCTACCCTTGATACAATTATTTTTATAAACGGGAATGAGTTACAGGAATGAGTTACAAATATTTTTATAAATGAGAAAAATCTACCGTTGATACAATTATACGAGAAAACCTTACAAATATTTTATAATATATGAAAAAGTCAACTATTGATACAATTATTTTTATAAACGAAAATAAATTACAAATATTTTTATAAACGGGAAAAAATCTACTGTGATACAATTATTTTTATAAATGGGAATAAGCTACAAATATTTTTATAAACGGAAAAAAGTCTACCGTTTATACAATTATTTTTTTAAACGGGAATAAATTACAAATATTTTTATAAATGGAAAATGTCAATTACTGATACAATTATTTTTATAAACATGTTAAAAATACTTTTATAAATGGAAAACCATGGGTGCGGGGCGTGGCGCATATGCGGACATTGCACGTTTTATGATTTAGAAAAATTTCAATTGTAGATAGAATTGTGTCTCTCTATGAAATGTACTCCACCATATACTCATATATTTTTCAACATAATTTTTATGTATATCTTGATAACAACTATAACCTGATAAATTAAATTAATATTTATATGATAATCATCATTTATAATATTTTTTATTTTAATTTTTATATATTTTTATATGCATTTTTAACCATAACTATGTACTATTTATTTAATATTTATATTGATTTTTTGCGACTCGTGCAAACGCACGGGTCCTTTACTAGTTATTGACAAAAAAAAATCATTGCTTAAAAAGTAACAATAATTAATAATTATTTTGATATATGAAAAAAAAACACTTAAATTAGAACGGATGAAATATAAAATAACCATTATCAGACAAGACAAGAATGTGCAAGTAGACCACAATATTTAAGTATTTCAATCAACTTCTCATTAAACGTGAAATAAATATGAGTTACACTTGACTGTTTTGTTTTAGCTTTAAAAAATATATATTTTTAAAAATAATTTTTACAAAAAAGTTTTCTAAAATATTAAAAGTTTATGTAAATTCTTTTTATATAATTAAAAATCTAATTTTGATATGTTGTAACGTAAATATATATTATTGAAATTTAAAATATAGTTGAAATTACAATTTTTTTCAAAAAATTGTATCTCAAAAATAACTTTTATAAAAAATTATCTAAAATAACTTTAAATTTAACTAATTTTTCAAAAATATAATATCCAAAAAAGTTATAATAAAACAATAAAATATTTAAAACAATATTTTAAAAACAACTATTTAAATCAATTTTACCGAAAATATTTTCCACCACTTCCTTTCACACATATGTTCACGATTTGTTCACCATTGTTTGAATGATAAAGAAACACAATTGAGATGAGTAACCATAAAAAAAGATAAGCAAGAAATTCTAATTTTGCGTTTCTAATATGATCTCATTCAATTGTTTGATTTTCATATTTTATAATTTTCAATTTTATTTATTTCTTTAGTTTTAAACAATTAATTCGTAATTTTAATTTTAATTTTATCCATTTGCTGACATAAACAAATTTTTTTTAACACATGTATAGCATAGCATCAACACTTTTCATGCCAACATGATTCATAGGTGTCAAAAGGAAGATTAGACCATCTCCAATGGTAGTTCCTTCTAATAAGTTCTCCACCTAGACATGCCACATCATAGTACCATTGCATTGCAATGCAACTATGAAAAAATTGTGGTACCCAATCAAATTAGTTTATGAGGTAAAGTTGTGGGCCCAATAATAACTTTTTAGAATTATACAATTAAAATAAAAATTATAAAAATTATTTTAAGATGATGTGGCTAGTGGGACCCATAAAGAACCCAAAAATGGGTTGCACCATTGGAGATGCTCTTAGTGGAAAACAGAAAAGTAGAATAAAAAAACAAGATTATCATGTGAGGAGGACAGGACACGCACCCGTAAACAGATCGATCTCAGTTGTACCGAAAACGTTCCTAACAAGTTTCAACAGAATCACAACCTGGTCTTACGCGATGCCCTTGTCCTCAGGAAACGCTCACAAACTTCATGCAAACCACCTAAACATGAACACCCAAACCCAAAAACATCACCACAATTTTCCACAATGCCGAATCCAGAGTCCTCCCGTCAATCCAATCGCCGTTCCAAAACTCGACCCTCGTCTTCCAAGCCTCGCCCCAAAGACAGAGTTCCGCTCACCAAGCTACTCCGAGTGGCGTCGGTTGCCGGTGGGATTCAGTTCGGATGGGCTTTGCAGTTGTCTCTTCTAACCCCCTATGTGCAGCAGCTCGGGATTCCGCATGCGTGGGCGAGTATTATATGGCTGTGTGGGCCGCTTTCCGGGCTTATTGTTCAGCCGTTGGTTGGGCATTTGAGTGATCGGTGTGCCAGTCGATTTGGGAGGAGGAGGCCGTTTATTTTAGGCGGAGCTATTTCGATTGCGTTGTCTGTGCTTATTATTGGTCATGCTGCGGATTTGGGATGGAGGTTTGGTGATACGAGTGATCATCGGCCTAGCGCGGTCGCGTTTTTCGTGTTCGGGTTTTGGATTTTGGATGTTGCTAATAATGTTACTCAAGGCCCTTGTAGAGCTTTGCTCGGTGATCTGACCGGTAAGTTTCTTTGCTCTATGATTATGATCTTAGGAATGAAAATTGAAAACCCTAGTTTTATTTTGTTGCTGCTGCTGAAATGTGAATTATAATTCTTTTGAAAAAGACTGGATGAGTGTTTGTGTGAATTATAATTCTTTTGAAAAATGAAAACAATCCGGCTGTCAAAAGCAAACTACACATTGATATTGAGAAAAACAATATTTCAGTTCTTGAAATTGTAAGAGTTGGACAATTTAGTCCCTCAAATTGTAAAATAGCAATTTAGTCACCAAATTTAAAGAATGTCGGTCAATTTAGTGATTTCCCTGAATTTAGCAGCACTATTTCAAAGATTTTATGTTTATTTTGATGCAACAAGTGACTATTCAAGATAATATGTATGTCTTTCATTGGTTTGGATAGATGTTTTCTAAATAACGTTTTCGGCAGAAGACTAAGTTGATTGATGTTTTTTAGTTTAAGGAGCTAAATTGTCATTTTGCAAATTTGGGGGATTAAATTGTCTGACCTGTACGATTTCAAAGACTAAAATGCCGATTTACTCCATTGACATCTTTCATGCTTTATTGATCTATCTTTTACTTCTTCCGAATGCAAGGTAAGGATCATCGAAGGACACGGGTCGCAAATGCTTATTTTTCCCTATTTATGGCTATTGGTAACGTTCTTGGATATGCAACTGGAGCATATAGTAGTTGGTACAAGGTCTTTCCTTTCACACTTACCCCTGCATGCAATATTAGCTGTGCAAATCTCAAGTCTGCTTTCTTTCTGGACATTGTTTTCATGATTGTCACCACCTATATCAGTATCACAGCAGCTAATGAAGTGCCTCTAGGATCAAGTGGGGCACCCGATGCGGAAGCAGCAGAGGAGTCCGGTGGTAGTGCGGAAGAAGCTTTTTTGTGGGAACTATTTGGGACATTCAAATATTTTTCAAAGCCTATATGGATAGTATTATCTGTTACTGCTCTAACATGGGTTGGGTGGTTTCCCTTTCTTCTATTTGATACTGATTGGATGGGCCGAGAAATTTATGGCGGTGAGCCAAATGAAGGCACTAATTATGATTCCGGAGTTAGAATGGGGGCACTTGGTTTATTGCTTAATTCAGTTGTTCTTGGAGTAACATCATTACTCATGGAGAAGCTATGCAGGAAGCGGGGGGCTGGATTTGTGTGGGGAATCGCAAATATCCTAATGGCTGTCTGCTTTGTAGCAATGCTTGTAGTAACCTATGTGGCAAAAAACATTGGTTATTTAGGCAAAGACCTACCACCCACTAGCATCGTGATAGGTGCACTGGCAATCTTTACCGTTCTCGGGTTTCCATTGGCTGTAAGTTGCTTTCTCTATTGCTAAAAGCATACTGTTTATGCATTTTCTGTCTCTTATGTTCCTTGAAACCAACATCAGTCCTTTTGCACATGTATTTTTGAAGTCTCAACGGTTCACTTGTGAAGTGTGTCAATTGACTTGATTTTGGCTAGATAATCTCTTTATCTCAAACTAACCCTGATGTTTTCCTAGTTCCTTGAAATCACCATGCATATTTTGTTCTTGTATTTTTCTTTTAAACACTTCCAAGTTTCAATGGTTCATAACATGTGAAATTTCTCGACTCTTGACTGAATATTGGCCGCATAATATTCTCAAGTCAAACTGGCATATTTTATTATACTCTTATTTTGAGAGCTACAATGTGTAGCAAAGTAAATCTGGAAATGGCCCCATTGATTATGCATACGTTGAAGAATGTGTATGTATTGAGAGTCCAATATTTAATTTAATCTGACTTCCTTTTTTTTGTTTCAGATCACTTACAGTGTTCCATATGCCTTAATTTCTACACATATTCAGCCATTGGGGCTCGGCCAAGGTGAGCAGGATTGATACCTTATGATTCCTTTGTGGAAATATATGATTATACAAAAGTATATATATTAATTGTTGGTACTTTCAGGATTGTCAATGGGAGTCCTAAATCTTGCAATAGTGTTCCCACAGGTATTGCCTCTTTCGAATATCTGTTTTTTAAATTTTTAAATTATTCACCCCTAGAGGTAGATCCAAATAAAGATCTGTGGAATTGTTTAGCACTTTCGATAGCACATTTAATTCAAGATAATATGTTTTTATTATTTAAGACAAATTGGTTGACTTAAACAACTATTGGGAATGCTAAACAATTCAACAGATATGTGATAAATGGTCCCGGGTCTTGAGATGGCCACTCACAATTTCATCTAAACAATTATAATTTGAATAATCAATTAATTGAGGTTGATATACATGTTGTCTTCTAAACTTCTAAAACTTCTAGTTGCACGAGGCAGAAAGATTATAGCCTGCAATCATGTACCATCACTACAAAGTGGCCAAAACCTAAGCATGAAAACTTGACTTTTTGATCTCTCAATGGGTTTTTCTAAATAAAATTTTTTGAACATTTTTTATGCTTTAGTTGTGTTTGTGTTTAAGCTTTTTTTAAAAATGATTTTTATGTTACAAATGAAATAGCTGTTTTGATTAACTACTGAAGAAAAAATATCAATTTTAATGGAAGAGAAAGAAAACACAATTTATGGTGACTATACGGCTACGCCTTTTCAACCATATTAATGAAAAACTAATTTAATATGCATAGTGTTTCAACTTGAATGCTTTTTCAATTATAATTTGTTATTTTTTAATCTCTAAATCAAAAGTGATTTTTTAAAAATCTTACACAAACAGGCCCAATAAACCCCCTTTAACAAAAGCACAAAAACAAAAAACCTCCCCAAAAAAAAACAATAAAGGTTACAATCTTTGCATATCTTTAGAGAAGATTTTGTTAAAGACACCATGGCCTGACAAATCCCCTTCAACAAAAGCACAAACACAAAAAATCTCCCAAAAAAAAAACAATAAAGGTTACAATCTTTGCGTATCTTTAGAGAAGATTTTGTTAAAGAAACCATGGCCTGACACCGAAGGTCTAGAGCCATGGAGAAATTCTTATCACCTGAAAGATTTAACGATAAGAAAGAACACTCAAGAAGAGTATGGGCATTACGCTCCCAAGGAATACAACTTAAAAAGAAAATTTTGCACAATTCAAAGCAATTAAAATTGCTACTGAGATTTAATATATCTTGCTGACGCTTTCTCTTATAGACGTTATCTTATGCTTTTGTTGTTTAACAAGTTTAATATTCCAGGATTTGCATTTGTGTTAGTTACAAAGTTTATATATTTTTCATATTTGAAACAGATGGTAGTGTCCTTAGGAAGTGGACCATGGGATCAGTTATTTGGCGGAGGAAACTCTCCGGCGTTTGCCGTGGCAGCTATTGCAGCTCTTGTCAGTGGAGTCTTAGCTGTCTTTGCTATTCCCCAAACTGGTTCTCAAAAGCCTAGAAACCCAGTATGAGGTATCATGTTCGATCTGCTTTTGCTAGCGATTTCTTTTGAAGATGGATTATGGAATTGAACTGGTAGAAAAAAATTGTATATAATTAAGTTAACACTTTTACTTCGATTATTAGTTGTTTCTCTATCAAGTTTTCCTTTCCCTTAGAACTCCTTGCCCATTTTTCTTTCTAATACAAATAACTGAATACATTGACGCATTTTCATCTGATTGGTCATTATTTAAAGCCAATGACCTAAATTTAGAGTGCTATTATTTTCTCAAGTTTTGGAAACTTTTCCTTGTTTTCTTCTTCTTGGTAATCCTGATGAGTGAGTGGTCTGTTTAAAACAGTGGGAATATATGTTTAGTTATCCATGGGGGACCATGTACTGGATGTAAGAAAGAATGAATGCTCTTGATGTATAAGGATTACGGAACAATGTAAAAGAAGCAATTCATATTGCACTACTTTTTCAAACATCCTGACAACTCAAATGTAATCATAAAAGCTGTCACCAAAATATTGATTAGATTATCTGAATTCAGTGGGGAATTTCTTCATTGTAAATCTGTCCCACCTGTGAAAAATGTTTCTTTTGAAGATTAAATGTGGTGGGAAAGTACTTGGGGGGGCATCTTCTATAGGTTCCAAATTTACTTAGGCAACATCCTTTCCAATCAGATGAGTTGCAGCTGATTGGAAATTATTCCGTTCCACATGAAAAGTTCTTTTAGTTTGAGGCTAAGGTGTGCATCGGTGCTTCCGTTAGTGAGTATGTTAATCGTGCTGATCCAAACGTTAATTTAAACGTAACTATAGACTCTAAAGACTAATCTCCCCGAGATAATCAATTTAAGGGGTTTTTGTTGGTGATTTATAAGGGTCATTTAATGCTTACATTTAATTTACTTTGCTTCTTTTGAACCATGGAATGAATTCTCATGTTAAGTACATTTCACTCTTCATGAATGTCTGATTTGCTTTCAATTCTACTCGTACAATTCCTGGTACTAAAACTGAAAGAGCATTAAAAAAATACCCACCTTATATCATCATTTGTCCTAACTACTAGTGATCCAATTTTTGAACCATGTGCCAATTGCACAACTGGAATTTGCTAGTTTGGTTAGCCTGCAAACCTTGTTATGTTTGAATCTAAACATTGCAGGTTAATATTATAGTCTATGGTTCATTAGCGCTAACCGCTGATAAGAGCATTAAATGTACAACACTTACACTGCCATTGTTATTGTTTATTTAGCTAATTTATAGAATCTGGACTATTAAATTTTAGATGTTAAATACTCATCTGCATCTTTCTGTTCAATGATGTTGTAGATTTTACTCATGTCAATGGAGAAATCTCTTTCTGGCGGAAGCATCTTACCTCACATTGGCTGTGGAAAAAGGTTTAGCTGGAGGGTACACAATAAGCGAATCTGTTAAGAGGAGCATTATTGTTGCTAGTGCCAATTTTTACTGTCTTTTCTGCAATAGGACTACCTGTTTTAAGCTACATTATTTATTAGACAAATATACTTTTTTTAGATGGACCAGCACAGTAAATCCAAACTTCATCATTACATTGATCTTGAGTTTTTATCTGTTTTAAAAATATATTTGAATCAAATCATTTGGGTGAGAGATATCTGCAACATCCTGAGTAGCAGCAGCAGCATCAAAAGAGGATGCGAAATTTCGAGAGACGGGTTATTTTCGAATCCGTATTGTATTATTAATCCATTCATTGGAAACAAGACTTTGTTTTTAAACTGTCAGAACTTGTGAATCTCTGGTTTATTTTCAGAGCATTGGGTTCCCTTGTTTGATACATATCTTTCATTGACATCAAGTGCATGAGCTACAATACAAAGCAATGGAATCTGACATGGGATATGGCCATATGTTTCAGATTAACTTTTCTAATAATGAATTAAAGATGCAAGTAATTAGTACTAATTAAATGGTTATAATTAATTTCTCTAATGTTTCATATCTCCCATCTGTCTCTTGTCTATACGGCCAACTACCATCATTCTCCATTAACTGTTAACACAACAGGTGGTCCCTGTCTCTCCATGATATATATAATACCACCAACACCTACCTCTGCATAATCCATATACATATCCACGAAATCAAATTAGATAAACTTTATAAAAGTGTGATTTATATAATACTGTTGTATATGCATATGAGGATGAGAGTGTGGGGCCTACATTGGATTGGAAAGAAAAGTTGCTTCCTCTGTTGTAGCCAAGGGAATGTTTGTGTGTTTGACACGGTCCGTCTATTTTTAGACTGTAGTTGCGTTTGGAATTTGGAATCAAACATAACATGCATCATGCATGTATTGCTTCAACAACATGCAATGCCAAACCTTGTTTTTTTACTAGCTACAGTAAAAACAAATTATGAATCACCACCACATTCATATCTGTGTACCCTTGGCTGAAATTTCACATAAGTAAATAAATACAATCTCAGCAAGTTTAAATCTGCATCTGAGTCAAATATCTCTGTAGAATCAGATATCTCTGTACAACTATCAAATGAGCGGGTTTAACGCGACTATTTTTGTTTTAGATAAGAAACATGGTGTTTTAAAAAGTATTATCCAGATACAAATCTGTTAATTAATACTAATAACTATGCTAAGATTAAACCAACCAAGGAATCCACTAGTTTGGTTTGGGCCATCACTGTCAAATCAAAACTCTGTTATTGATTTGACCGCTAAAAATACCATTAAACCGAATAAATCCATTAAACTTAAAATAAAGTCGGTTGCCTCCCATTAACCTCCACAAGCCATTTCTTTCGTTTAGCCTAATCTTTTATAGTTTTATATTTTTTTTATTTAAATGTACATTAACATTTATTTATATTTCTCAATTTATATTTATGTATTAATCTAAATAGAGTTAAAAGGTAGTGCACTGACAGTGTAAAATAATTTTACACTGTCATCCAATAGAAAATCATAAATGTGCCATGTCATTAAGTTTTTTTTTAATAAAAAAATGGTTTAATTAGATACATGGGTGGTGATTAGTTGACAGTGTAAAATATTTTTACACTGTCAGTGCATCACCCCTTTTCTCATCTAAATAACTCATTAATATTTATAAGTTAACTATTTAAAAAAACATAAATTTTATTTTTTTACAGCCAATTATTTATTTAAATATTGTCAAAGATTAAACTTTGAATCATCTATTCAAGATCTAAAAAAAATAAATCAAAAGCACTTAAAGACATGTAATAGTATTAAATTTTTTAAAAAAAATCTGCCACTCATTGTAGTATTTCCTAGCTTGATGATATCTGGTTTCTATTTAAAATCATTGAGAAAATATATTATGAATCAGTAAAAGTTTTATAATATTTTTATTTGAGTCTCGTGAACGATTTGATGGTAAATAAATTTTAGGTAGGGTAAATAATTTAGTGTTACTTTTGAGAGACAATATGTGTTGGAATAAGAGAAAAATAAAATGTCCCTTGTAACTAGTACATTATAAATTTTAGCATTTTGTTACATTTATGACACGTTACAATTGTAGGCCCCAAATACCTTTCATTCATGCATAAAAACACACTCCCACCTTCATATTCTTCCTCCCATACACAAACACAACACACAAACCATCCTCACCATTCTCTCTCTCTCTCTCTCTCCTAAAACACTTCTGCATTCCCTCCCTCTCTCTCTCTAACTTGTGTACATATCCATCACTATGTGCAATCCCATTCCCAAACCATCCTCAACATCTCCCTTTCTGTCTCCCACACAAACACACCTCATAAGTCCAAACCCAAAACCACTCCTAAATTGTCATGATGAACTTCACCATCCAAATGAACTTCAAAGATGGCCAACTCCAAATGAGGTATAATCATAAATCACAATCAAATAGAACCAAAATAATAATCACTTATATTAAATGAAGTTGGTAGCTAGTTGCTATCATCTATCTCTCTTTAGTCACAATCACATGCCACTTTCATGATTAACAAACAAACACATATTAATTATTTCTCTTTCTTTTCTGCATTAATATAATTTTTCAGGTGATAGATGAAATGAAAGCCATAGGTAAAATATCAGTTCCAACCGCCATAACTGGTTTACTCCTATACTCAAGAGCCATGATCTCTATGCTTTTCCTCGGCTATCTCGGCGAGACACAGCTAGCAGGAGGTTCTCTCTCCATAGGTTTCGCAAACATCACTGGCTACTCCATCATCTCTGGTTTAGCCATGGGAATGGAACCTATTTGTGGACAAGCTTACGGAGCTAAACAATGGAAGATACTCGGTTTAACTCTTCAAAAAACAACGCTTTTGCTTCTCTCTACTTCAATCCCCATTTCATATCTATGGCTTAACATGAAAAATATTCTCTTGTTATGTGGCCAAGATGAAGAAATTTCATCCACAGCACAAACTTTCATCATGTTTTCTTTACCGGATCTTTTGTTTCTCTCGTTTCTTCATCCTCTTCGTATTTACCTAAGAACACAAAACATAACGTTGCCATTAACGTATTGTTCAGCTGTGTCTGTTATTCTTCATGTTCCTTTGAATTTTGTTCTTGTGGTTTATTTCAAAATGGGTGTGGCGGGGGTGGCAATAGCAATGATTTGGTTTAATCTTAACCTTTTGATTTTCCTTTCGTCTTTTGTTTTTTTCTCTGGTGTATATAAAGATTCATGGGTGTTTCCTAGTATGGAATGTTTGAAAGGATGGTCTTCGTTGCTTAAACTTTCGATTCCGTCGTGTGTTTCTGTCTGTTTGGAATGGTGGTGGTATGAACTCATGATAATTTTGTGTGGGCTTTTGGTCAACCCAAAGTCAACGATTTCTTCAATGGGGATTCTAATTCAAACGACGTCGTTGGTTTATGTTTTTCCTTCTTCTCTTAGTCTTGGTGTTTCGACTAGAGTTGGAAATTTGTTAGGTGAGAATTCTCCTTCAAAAGCACGTTTTTCTATGATAGTGTCAATGTTTTGTGGGTTTGGTTTGGGAATTTTGGCTATGGTTTTTACTATTTTGATGAGGAATCAATGGGGGAGATTGTTTACAAACGATGAAGAGATTCTTAATCTAACGGCTATGGTTTTGCCGATTGTTGGGCTTTGTGAGATTGGGAATTGTCCTCAGACAACAGGGTGTGGTGTGTTGAGGGGGAGTGCTAGGCCTACGGTGGGTGCGAATATCAACTTGGGTTCTTTTTATTTGGTGGGTATGCCGGTTGCTGTTTTTCTTGGGTTTGTTGTGAGAATGGGCTTTGTTGGGCTTTGGTTTGGGTTGCTTGCGGCCCAAGGATGTTGTGCGGTTCTCATGTTGTTTGTTCTTTGTAGAACCGATTGGAATAATCAAGTTGAAAGAGCTAAGAATCTCACAAAAACTACAACTAGTGTTTCTGATTCTCATTCTGATTCTACATTGTTACCAACATTCATCACAATGTGTCATGAAGACAAGAACAACGACAATCACTGTGGTTGTCTTCCAGAAACCATAGTAATCACACACCATGATGACGACGACGAAGACGACCATGATTATGTTACCAAGACAT